>NW_027524452.1:0-31958 GCF_052094955.1 Ictidomys tridecemlineatus
TGCAGAAAGATTGATACAGATAGCAGAGGTTGGAGACTGAGGTGCAGAAGAACTCTTACAGAGAGCAGAGGTTGGAGACTGGGGTGCAGAAGGATCATGCAGAGAGCAGAGGTTGGAGACTGAGGGGCAGAATGATCATTGCAGAGAGCAGAGGTTTCAGACTGTGGTGCAGAATGATCATTACAGAGAGCAGAGTTTGGAGACTGGGGTGCAGAAGCACAGTTACTGAGAGGACAGATGCAGACTGTGGTGCAGAAGAAATGTTGCAGAGAGCAGAAGTTGGAGACTGGCGTGCAGAAGGACTATTTTTGAGAGCAGAGGTTAGAGACTGGGGTGCAGAAGAACTGATACAGAAAGCTGACGTTGGAGACTGGGGTGCAGAAGGACCGTTACAGAGAGCAGAGTTTTGAGACTGTGTTACAGAAGGACTGTTACAGAGAGCAGAGGTTTGATACTGGGGTGCAGAAGGACTGATACAGACAAAGGAGTTTGGAGACTGGGGTGCAGACAAACCGTTTCAGAGAGCAGAGGTTGGAGACTCAGGTGCAGAAGGTTTGTTACAGAGAGCAGAGGTAGGATAGTGGTGTGCAATAGGACTGATCCAGAGAGCATATGTTTGAGAATGGGTTTTAGAAGGTCTGTTACAGAGAGCAGCGGTTGGAGACTGAGGCGCTGAAGGATCATTTCAGAGAGCAGACATTGGAGACTGAGGTGCAGAAGGACTGTTATTGAGAGGAGCGGTTGGAGACTGGGGTTCAGAAGGATTCTTACAGAGAGCAGAAGATGGAGACTGGGGTGAAGAAAGAATGTTACAGAGAGAAGAGGATGGTGACTTTTGTACAGAAGGAGTGTTACACAGAGCAGAGTTTGTAGATTGGTGTCCAGAAGAACTGTTAAAGAGAGCAGAGGTTGGAGACTGAGATGCAGAAGGATTATTACAGAGAGCAGAGCTTGGAGACTGGTGTCTAGAAGGATCACTGCAGAGAACAGAGTTTTGAGACTGAGGTGCCGAAGGATCGTTGAAGAGAGCCGAGGTTGGAGACTGAGGTGCAGAAGGATCGCTACAGAGAGCAGAGGTTGAAGACTGGGGTGCAGAAGAACAGTTACAGAGAGCACAGGTTTGAGACTGGGGTTAAGAAGAAATGTTGCAGAGAGCAGAGGTTGGAGATTGGGGTGCTGTAGGACAGTTGCAGAGAGCAGATTTTGGATACTGCAGTACAGAAGGACTTTTACAGAGGGGAGAGGTTGGAGACTGGGGTGCAGAAGGATTCTTACAGAGAGCAGAGGATGAAGACTGGGGTGCAGAATAACTGTTGCATGGAGTAGACTTTGGAGACTGGGGTGCAGAAAGTTCATTGCAGATAGTACAGGTTTGAGACTGGGGTGTAGAAAGACTTTTGCAGAGAGCAGAGGTTTGAACTGGGGTGCAGAGGACTTTTGCAGAGAGCAGAGGTTGGTAACTGAGGTGCAGAAGGACTGTTACAGAGAGCAGAGGTTGGAGACTGTGGTGCAGAAGAACTGATACAGAAAGCAGAGTGTGGAGACTGGGGTGCAGAAGGACCGTTACACGAAGCAGAGTTTGGAGACTGCGGTACACAAGGACTGTTAGAGAGAGCTGAGTTTAGAGACTGGGGTTCAGAAGGAGTAATGCAGAAAAAAAAGTTTGGAGACAGGGGTGCTGAAGGACAGTTACAGAGAGCACAGATGGGAGACTGGGGTGCAAAAGAAATGTTGCAGAGAACAGAAGTTGGAGACTGGGGTGAAGAAGGACCGTTGCAGAGAGCAGAAGTTGGAGACTAAAGTGTGAAGAACTGTTATAGAGAGCAGAGTTTGGAGACTGGCGTGCAGAAGAACTGATACAGAAAGCAGACGTTGGAGACTGGGGTGCAAAAGGACTGTTACAGAGAGCAGATGTTGGAGACTGCGGTACAGAAGGACTGTTACAGAGAGCAGAGGTTGGAGACATGGATGCAGAAGGACTGTTGCAGGGAGCCGGTGTTGGAGACTTGGGTGCAGAAGGACTTTTGCAGAGAGTAGTATTTGGAGACTGCGGTGCAGAAGGATCGTTGCAAAGAGAAGAGAATGGAGACTGGGTGCAGAAGGCCTGTTACAAAGAGCAGAGTTTGGAGACTGGGGTGCAGAAGCACTGTTACAGATAGCACAGTTTTGAGACAGGGTTGCAGAAGGATCTTACAGACAGCATTTTGGAGACTGAGTTTCAGAAGGACTGTTTCTTAGAGCAAAGTTGGGACACTGGAGTCCAGAAAGATTGTTTCAGAGTGCAGAGTTTTTCAAACTGATGTGCAGAAAGACTGTAGTAGAGAGCAGATATTGGAACATGGGGTGCAGAAGGCCTGTTACAGAGAGCAGAGTTTGGAAACTGGGGTGCAGAAGAATCGTTGCAGAGAGCACAGGTTTGGGACTGGTGTGCAGAATGCCTGTTACAGAGAGCAGAGTTTGGAGACTGGTGTTTAGAAGAACTGTTACACAGAGCAGAGTTTTACGAATGGGTTTCAGAAAGATCTTACAGAGAACAGAGTTTGGAGATGGAGGTGCAGAAGGACTTTTGTAGAGCATAGAGTTTGGAGACTTATGAGCAGAAGGACTGCTGTAGAGAGCAGAAGTTGGAGACTGAGGTCCAGAAAGATTGTTACAGAGATCAGAGTGTGGAGACTGGGGAGCAGAAGGAGTGTTACAGAGAGCAGAGTTTGGAGATTGGGGTGCAGAAGGACTTTTGCAGAGAGCAGAGTTTGGAGACTGAGGTGCAGAAGGACTGTTACAAAGAGTAGAGGTTGGAAACTGGGGTGCAGGAAAACCGTTGCAGAGAGCAGAGGTTGGATCCTGGGGTGCAGAAGGAGTGTGTCAGAGAGCAGAGTTTGGAGACTGTGATGAAGAAGAATCGATGCAGAGAGCAGAGGTTGATGACTGAGGTGCAGAAGGATCGCTACAGAGAGCAGAGGTTGGAGACTGGGTTGCAGCAGGACAGTGGCAGAGAGCACTGTTTGGAGACTGGGATGAAGAAGGACTGTAGCAGAGAGCAGAGGTTGAAGACTGGGGTACCGAAGTATCGTTGCATAGAGCAGAGTTTGGAGACTGGGGTGTAGAAGGACTGTTGCAGAGAGAAGAGTTTGGAGACTGGGGTGCAGAAGGACTGTTGCAGAGAGCAGAGGTTGGAGACTGAGGTGAAGAAGGACTGTTACAGAGAGCAGAGGTTGGAGACATGGGTGCAGAATAACTGATATCGAAGGACTGTAGCAGAGAGCAGAGGTTGAAGACTGGGGTACCGAAGTATCGTTGCATAGAGCAGAGTTTGGAGACTGGGGTGTAGAAGGACTGTTGCAGAGAGAAGAGTTTGGAGACTGGGGTGCAGAAGGACTGTTGCAGAGAGCAGAGGTTGGAGACTGAGGTGAAGAAGGACTGATACAGAAAGCAGAGGTTGGACACTGGGCTTCAGAAGGACACTTACAGAGAACAGAGGTTGGAGACTGCGGTACAGAAGGACTGTTACAGAGAGCAGAGGTTGGAAACTGGGGTGCAGAATAAGTGTTATAGAGAAAAGAGGTTGCAGACTGGGGTGCAGAAGGACCATTGCAGAAAGCAGAGGTTGGAGATTGGGGCGCAGAAGTACTGTTGCAGAGAGAAGAGGTTGGTGTCTGAGGTGCAGAAGGATTGTTATGGAGAGCAGAGGTTCGAGACCAGGGTGCAGAAGGACTGATACAGAAAGGAGAGTTTGGAGACTGGGGTGCAGAATAACCATTACAGAGAACAGAGGTTGGAGACTGCAGTACAGAAGTACTGTTAAGAGAGCAGAAGTTGGAGACTGCGGTATTATAGGACTGTTACAGAGAGCATATTTTGAAGACTGGGGTGAGGAAGGACTGTTTGCAGAGAGAAGAGGAGAAGACTGGGTTGCAGAAGGACTGCTGCAGAGAGCAGAGGTTGCAGAGTGAGGTGCAGAAGGAATGTTACAGAGAGAAGAGTTTGGAGACTGTGGTGAAGAAAGACTGATACAGAAAGCAGAGGTTGGAGACTGGGGTTCAGAAGGACTATTACGGAGAACAGAGGTTGAAGACTGTGGTACAGAAAAACTGTTATAGAGAACAGGTTGGAGACTGGGGTGCAGAAGAAATGTTACAGAGAGCAGCGTTTGGAAACAGGGGTGCAGCAGGATCTTAAGAGAGGAAAGTTTGGAGACTGGAATGCAGAAAGAATTTTGCAGAGAGCAGATGTTGGAGACTAAGGTGCAAAAGGATCATTGCAGAGAGTAGATTATGGAGACTGGGGTATAGAAGGACTGTTCTAGAGAGCAGAGGTTGGAGACTGTGGTGCAGAAGGACTCTTTCAGAGACATGTTGTTGAAGACTGATGTGCAGAAAAACTGTTACAGAGAGTAGTGTTTGGAGACTGGGGTGCAGGACTGTTACTGAGAGCAGAGGTTTGAGACTGGGGTTCTGAAAGACTGTTAAAGAGAGCAGAGTTTAGAGACTTGAATGCAGAAGGCCTGTTACAGAGAGGAGAGTTTGTAGACTGAGGTGCAGAAAGCCTCTTACAGAAATCAGAGGTTGGAGACTGATGTGCAGAAGGACTGTTTCAGAGAGCAGAGGTTGGAGACTAGGGTGCAGAAATACTGTTGCAGAGTGCAGTGTTTGGAGACTGGGGTGCAGAAGGACTGTTTCAGAGAACAGAGGTTTGAGACTGCTTTACAGAAGGACTGTTACAGAGAGCAGAGGTTGGAGACTTGAGTGCAGAAAGACTGACAGAAAAAGAAGTGGTTTGAGACTGAGGTTCAGAAGAGAGTTACAGAGAGAAGAGTTTGGAAATTGCAGTACTGAGGAACTGTTACAGAGAGCAGAGATTGGAGACTGGGGTGGAGAAGGAGTGTTGCAGAGATCTGATGTTGGAGACTGGGGTGCAGAAGGACTGTTACAGAGAGCAGAGGTTGGAGACTGAGGTGCATAAAGACAGTTGCAGAGTGCAGTGTTTTGAGACTGGGGTGCAGAAGGACTGTTGCAGAGAACAGATGTTTGAGACTGTGGTACAGAAGGACTGTTACAGAGAGCAGAGGTTGGAGACTAGCGTGGACCATAAATGTTGTAGAGAAAAGAGGTTGGAGACTCTGGTGCTGAAGGACCATTGCAGAAAGCATATGTTGGAGACTGGGTTTCAGAAGGATCTTACAGAGAGCAGAGTTTGGACACTGAGGTGCAGAAGGACTGTTGCAGAGAGCAGAGGTTCGAGATTGGGGTGCAGAAGGACTGTTGCAGAGAGCAGAGGTTAGAGTCTGAGGTGCAGAAGGACTGTTAAAGAGAGCAGAGTTTGGTGATTTGGTGGAAATGTACTGTTGCAGAGAGCAGATTTTAAAGACTGGGGTGAGGAAGGACTGTTGCAGAGAGCAGAGGTTAAAGACTGTGGTGCAGAAGGACTGTTGCAGAGAGCAGATGTAGCAGAGTGAGGTGCAGAAGGACTGTTACAGAGATCAGAGTTTGGAGACTGTGGTGAAGAAGGACTGATACAGAAAGCAGAGGTTGGAGACTGGGGTGCAGAAGGACCCTTACAGAGAACAGAGATTGAAGACTGTGGTAAAGAAGAACTGTTGTAGAGAACAAGGTTGGAGATTGGGGTGCAGAAGGACCATTGCAGAGAGCAAACTTTGGAGCCTGGGATGGAGAAGGAATGTTACAGAGAGCAGAGTTTTAAACTGGGGTGCACAAGGATCTTACAGAGAGGAAAATTTAGAGACTGGGGTGCAGAAGGATTGTTGCAGAGAGCAGACGTTGGAGACTGGGGTGAAGAAGGATCGTTGCAGAGAGTAGATTATGGAGACTGGGGTATAGAAGGACTGTTCTAGAAAGCAGAGGTTGGAGACTGGGGTGCAGAAAGACTGTTTCAGAGAGCAGTTGTTGAAGACTGAGGTTCAGAAAAACTGTTACAGAGAGCATGTTTGGAGACTAAGGTGCAGGACTGATACTGAGAGCAGAGTTTGAAGACTGGGGTGCAGAAGGATTTTACAGAGAGCACAGTTTGGAGACTAAGGTGCAGAAAGACTGCTCCAGAGAGCAGAGGTTAGAGATTGGGGTGCAGAAGGACTGCTAAAGAGAGCAAAGTTCAGAGACTTGGGTGCAGATGGCCTGTTACAGAGAGCAAAGAATGAAGACTGAGATGCAAAAGAACTGTTACAGAGATAGATGTTGAATACTGAGGTGCAAAAAGACCATTGCAGAGAGCAGATGTTGGAGACTGAGGTGTAGAAGGACTGTTGCGGAGTGCAGAGGTTTGAGACTTGGGTGTAAAAGGACTGTTTCAGCTAGCAGAGTTTGTTGATTGGGGTGCCAAAGGACCTTTGCAGAGAGCAGAATTTGGCACTGAGGTGCAGATGGCCTGTTACAGATAGCAGAGGTTGGAGACTTGAGTGCAGAAAGACTGACAGAAAAAGAAGTGGTTTGAGACTGGGGTTCAGAAGACAGTTACAGAGAGGAGTTTGGAAATTGCAGTACTGAGGAACTGTTACAGAGAGCAGAGATTGGAGACTGGGGTGGAGAAGGAGTGTTGCAGAGATCTGATGTTGGAGACTGGGGTGCAGAAGGACTGTTACAGAGAGCAGAGGTTGGAGATTGGGGTGCATAAAGACTGTTGCACAGTGCAGTGTTTGGAGACTGGGGTGCAGAAGGACTGTTGCAGAGAACAGATGTTTGAGACTGTGGTACAGAAGAACCTTTACAGAGAGCAGAGTTTGGAGACTGGCGTGGACAATAAATGTTGTAGAGAAAGAGGTTGGAGACTCTGGTGCTGAAGGACCATTGCAGAAAGCATATGTTGGAGACTGGGTTTCAGAAGGATCTTATCTTACAGAGAGCAGAGTTTGGACACTGAGGTGCAGAAGGACTGTTGCAGAGAGCAGAGGTTGGAGTCTGAGGTGCAGAAGGACTGTTGCAGACAGCAGATGTAGCAGAGTGAGGTGCAGAAGGACTGTTACAGAGAGAAGAGTTTGGAGACTGTGGTGAAGAAGGACTGATACAGAAAGCAGAGCTTGAAGACTGGGGTGCAGAAGGACCCTTACAGAGAACAGAGTTTGAAGACTGCGGTACAGAAGAACTGTTGAAGAGAACAAGGTTGGAGATTGGGGTGCAGAGGGACCATTGCAGAGAGCAAACTTTGGAGCCTGGGATGCAGAAGGAATGTTACAGAGAGCAGAGTTTGAAACTGAGGTGCAGAAAGATCTTACAGAGAGGAAAATTTAGAGACTGGGGTGCAGAAGGATTGTTGCAGAGAGCAGACGTTGGAGACTGGGGTGAAGAAGGATCGTTGCAGAGAGTAGATTATGGAGACTAGGGTATAGAAGGACTGTTCTAGAAAGCAGAGGTTGGAGACTGGGGTGCAGACAGACTGTTTCAGAGAGCAGTTGTTGAAGACTGAGGTGCAAAAAAACTGTTACAGTGAGCATGTTTGGAGACTAAGGTGCAGGACTGATACTGAGAGCAGAGTTTGAAGACTGGGGTGCAGAAGGATCTTACAGAGAGCAGAGTTTGGAAACTGAGGTGAAGAAGGACTTCTCCAGAGAGCAGAGTTCAGAGACTTGGGTGCAGAAGGCCTGTTACAGAGATCAGACGATGAAGACTGAGGTGCAAACGAACTGTTACAGAGATAGATGTTGAATACTGAGGTGCAAGAAGACCATTGCAGAGAGCAGATGTTGGAGACTGAGGTGCAGAAGGACTGTTGCGGAGTGCAGAGGTTTGAGACTTGGGTGTAAAAGGACTGTTGCAGCTAGCAGAGGTTGGGGATTGGGGTGCCAAAGGACCTTTGCAGAGAGCAGAATTTGGAGACTGAGGTGCAGATGGCCTGTTACAGAGAGCAGAGGTTGGAGACTTGAGTGCAGAAAGACTGACAGAAAAAGAAGTGGTTTGAGACTGGGGTTCAGAAGACAGTTACAGAGAGAAGATTTTGGAAATTGCAGTACTGAGGAACTGTTACAGAGAGCAGAGATTGGAGACTGGGGTGGAGAAGGAGTGTTGTAGAGATCTGATGTTGGTGACTGGGGTGCAGAAGGATTTTTGTAGAGAGTAGGTTGGAGACTGGGGTGCAGAAAGACTTTTGCAGAGAGTAGGGGTGGGGGATTTGGGTGCAGAAGACTGAGGTGAAGAAGGAGTGTTGGAGACAACAGAGATTGGAGACAGGGGTGCAGAAGGACCGTTGCAGAGAGCAGAGGTTTGAGACTGAGGTGCAGAAGGATTGTTACAGAGAGCAGACTTTGGAGACTCAGGTGCAGGAGGACTGTTGCAGAATGCAGTGGTTTGAGACTGGGTTGTGGAAAAACTGTTGCAGAGAACGGAATTTGGAGACTTAGGTGCAGAAGGACCATTGCAGAGAGCAGAGGTTGGAGACTGAGGCGCAGAAGGATTGTGACAGAGAGAAGAGGTTGGAGACTGAGGTGCTGAAGAACTGTTACAGAGAGCAGAGTTTGGAGACTGGGGTGCAAATTGATCTTACAGAGAGCAGAGATTGGAGACTGGGGTCCAGAAAGACTGTTATATAAAGCAGAGATTTGAGACTTGTGTGCAAAAGGACTGTTGTAGAGAGAAGAGGTTGAAGCTGAGGTGCAGAACGACTTTTGCAGAGAGAAGAGGTTGGAGATGAGCTTCAGAAGGACTGTTACAGAGAGCAGAGTTGGAGACTGGGGTGCAGAAGGACTGAAACAGAAAGCAGAGTTTGGAGACTGTGGTGCAGAAGGACCGTTACAGAGAGCAGAAGTTAGAGACTTTGGTACAGAAGGACTTTAAAGAGAGCAGAGGTTGCACACTGGGGTGCAGAAGGACTATTGCAGACAACAGAGGCGGGAGACTGAGGTGTAGAAAGACCGTTTCAGAGAGCAGAGTTCTGAGAATGATGAGCAGAAGCATTGTTACAGAGAGCAGAGTTTGGAGACTGGGGTACAGAAGGACTTTTTCAGAGAGTAGAGGTTGGAAACTGGGTGCAGAAGGATCTTCAGGAGAGCAGAGGTTGGAGACTGGGGTGCAGAAGAACTGTTACAGAGTTCAGATGTTGGAGACTGGGGTGTAGAAGGATCATTGCAGAGAGAATAGGTTGGATACTGGGGTGATGAAGGCCTGTTTCATAGAGCTGAGTTTGTACCCTGGGGTGCAGGAGGCCTGTTACAGAGAGCAGAGTTTGGAGACTGGGTAGCAGGTGGACTGTTACAGAGAGCAGAGTTTGGATACTGGGTTGCAGAAGGATCTTATATAAAGCAGTGTTTGGAGACTGAGGTGCAGTAGGACTGTTACAGAGAGCAGAGGTTAAAGACTGGGCTACAGAAGGATACTTGCAGAAAGCAGAGTTTTCAGACTGATGTGCAGAAGGACTGTTGAGAGTGCAGACGTTAAAGACTGGGTTGCAGAAGGAAGGTTGCAGTGAGGAGATGTTGGAGGCTGGAGTGCAGAAGGACTCTTACAGAGAGAAGAGGTTGGAGACTGAGGTGCAGAAGGATAGTTATAGATAATAGAGTTTAGAGACAGAGGTGTAGAAGGACTGTTGCAGAGAGCAGATGTTGAAGACTGGGGTGTAAGAGGACTGTTGCAGAGAGCAGAGGTTGGAGACTCAAATGAAGAAGAACTGTTGCAGAGAGCAGAGTTTGGAAACTGATGTGCAGAAGGAATGTATCAGAAAGTAGAATTATGAGACTGGGGTGAGGAAGGACTGATACAGAAAGGAGACTTTGAAAACTGGGGTGCATAAGGACCGTTACAGAGAGCAGAGTTTGGAGACTGCAGTACATAAGGACTGTTACAGAGAGTAGAGATTGGAGACTAGTGTACAGAAGGACTGTGGCAGAGAGCAGATTGTGGACACTGTGGTGCAGAAGGACTGTTGCAGAGAGCAGAGGTTGGAGAATGGGGTGCAGAACGACTGTTGCAGATAAAATAGTTTGGAGACTTGGGTTCAAATTGACTGTCACAGAGAACAGAGGTTGAAGACCGGGGTGCAGAAAAACCATTGAAAAGAGCAGAGGTGGGAGACTGGGTGTAGAAGGATTATGCAGAGAGCAGAGTTTTCAGACTCAGGTACAGAAAGACTGTTATAGAGAGTAGAGGTTTGAGACTGAGGTGAAGAAGGACTGTTACAGAGAGCAGAGTTTGGAGACTGAGGTGCAGAAGGACTGTTACAGAGAGCTGAGGTTGGAGACTTTTGTGCAGCAGGACTGTTACAGAGTGCAGATGTTGGAGACTGGGGTGCAGAAAGATTGTTACAGAGAGGAAAGGTTGGAGACTGGAGTGCACAAGGATCTTACAGAGAGCAGAGGTTGGAGACAAAGATGCAGAAGGACTTTTGCTGAGAGCAGAGGTTTGAGACTGTTGTGGAGAAGAATCATTGCAGAGAGAAGAGGTTGGAGACTGGGTTTCAGAAGGCCTGTTACAGAGAGCAGAATTTTGAGACTAGGTTGCAGAATTCCTCTTACAGAGAGCCGAGATTGGAAACTGTTATTCAGAAGGACTGTTACAGAGAGCAGAGTTTGGAGACTGGGATGCAGAAGGGTCTTACAGAGAGCAGAGGTAGGAGACTGAAGTGCAGAATGATCGTTGCAGAGAGCAGAGTTTTCAGACTGAGTTTCAGAAGGACTGTTGCAGAGAGCAAATGTTGGAGACTGGGGTTAAGAAGTACTGTTTCAGAGAGCAGAGGTTGGAGACTGGTGTGAAGAAGGATCAGTGAAAAGAGCAGAGTTTGGAGACTGGTGTGCAGAAGGACTGTTACAGAGAGCAGAGATTGTAGACTAGGTTGGAGAAGGTTCCTACAGAGAGAAGAGGTTAGAGAATGAGGTGCAGAAGGACTGTTGCAGAGAGTAGACTTTGGAGACTGTGGTGCAGAAGGACTGTTACAGAGAGCAGAGGTTGGAGACAGGGGTGCAGAAGGATCTTACAGAGAGCAGAATTTAGAGACTGAGGTACAGAAACACTCTTGCAGAGATCAGAAGCTGGAGACTGGGGTGCAGTAGGATCATTACAAAGAGCAGATGTTTAAGACTGGCATGCAGAAGGCTTACTATAGAGAGCAGAATTTCGAGACTGGCGTGCAGAAGGCCTGTTACAGAGAGGAGTGGTTGGAGACTCAGGTGCAGACGACTTTTACAGAGAGTACAGTTTGGAGACTGGTTTGCGGAAGAAACTTACAGAGAGCAGAGGTTGGAGACTGAGGTGCACGTGGACTGTTACAGAGAGCAGTGGTTGGAGACTGGGGTGCAGAAGAATCTGGAGAGCAGAGGTTTCAGACTGAGGTGCAGAAGTACTGTTACAGAGAGCAGTGGTTGAAGACTGAGGTGTAGAAAGACTGTTACAGAGAGCAGAGTTTAGACACTGAGGAGCAAAAAGACTGTTACAGAAAGCAGAGGTTGGAAATTGGGGTGCAGAAAAACCGTTACATAGAGCAGAGGTTAGAGACTGCAGTACAGAAGGAGTGTTGCAGAGAGCAGAGTTTGGAGACTGGGGTGCAGAAGGACTGTTACAGAGGACAGACGTTGGAGACTGGGGTGCCGCAGGACCCTTGCAGAAAGCAGAGGTTGGAGACTGCAGTGGAGAAGGAATGTTAGAGAGAGTAGATTTTGGAAACTGGGACCAGAAAAATCTTACAAAAAGCAGATTTTGGAGACTGTGGTGCAGAAGTAATGTTGTAAAAAAAAGACGTTGGAGCCTGGTGTCCAGAACCTTCATTTCAGAGAGCAGAGTTTGGAGACTGGGGTGTAGAAAGACTGTTAAAGAGAGCAGATTTTGGAGACTGGGGTGCAGAAGGACTGCGGCAGAGAGAAGAGGTTGGAGACTGGAGTTCAGAAGGACTGTTGTAGAAAGCAGAGTTTGGAGACTGAGGTGCAGAAGGACTGTTACAGAGAGCAGCGGTTGGAGACTGGGGAGCAGAAGGACTGTTGCCAAAAGCAGAGGTTGGAGACTGAGGTGTAGAAGGAATCATAGAGAGAGCAGATGTTGGAGACTGGGCTGCAAAAGGACTGATGCAGAAAGACCGTTACAGAGAGCAGATGTTAGAGACTGCAGTACAGAAGGACTGTTGCAGAGAGCATAGTTCGGAGACTGGGGTGCAGAAAGACTGTTGCAGAGAGTAGATGTTGGAGACTGAGGTGCAGAAGTTCTTTTACATAGAGCAGAAGTTGGAGACTGGGGTGCAGAAAGATCAGTGCAAGGAGCAGAGCTTGGAAACAGGGGTGCAGAAGGATCTTACAGAGAGAAGAATTTGGAGCCTGAGGTGCAGAAGGAGTGTTGCAGAGATCAGAGGTTGGAGAGTGGCGTGCAGTAAGATCATTGCAGAGAGCAGAGGTTGGAGACTGGTGTGAAGAAGGATCTTTGCAGAGAGCAGATGTTGGAGACTGGGGTGTAGAAGGCCTGCTACAGAGAGCAGAGTTTGGAGACTGGTGTGCAGAATGCCTGTTACAGAGAGGAGAGGTTGGAGACTGGGGTGCAGAAGGACTGTTATAGAGAGCAGAGTTTAGAGACTGTGTTTCTGAAAGAACTTACAGAGAGCAGAGGTTGGAGACTGAGGTGCAGGTGGACTGTAACAGAGAGTAGTTTTTGGAGACTGGGTTGCTGAAGGATCTTACAGAGAGCAGAAGTTGGAGACTGAGGTGTAGAAAAACTGTTACAGAGAGCAGAGTATGTAGACTGAGGTGCAGAAGGACTGTTACTGTAAGCAGAGTTTGGATATTGGGGTGCAGAAGGACCGTTACAGAGACCAGGATTTGGAGACTGCGGTATAGAAAAACTGTTACAGAGAGCAGAGGTTGGAGACTGGGGTGCAGAAGAAATGTTACAGAGAGAACAGGTTTGAGACTGAGGTGTAGAAGTATATATACAGAGAACAGAGGTTTGAGACTGGGCTTTAGAAGGACTGATACAGAAAGCAGAGTTTGGAGACTGGGTTGCAGAAGGACCGTTACGGAGAGCAGAGGGTGGAGACTGCGTTTCAGAAGGACTATTTCAGAGAGCATAAGTTGGAGACTGGGGAGCAGAAGGACTGTTGCAGAGGACAGAGTTTGGAGACTGGGGTGCCGCAGGACACTTGCAGAACGCAGAGGTTAAAGACTGAGTTGGAGAAGGAATGTTACAGAGTGTAGAGTTTGGAAACTGGAGTGCAGAAGAATCTTACAGAGAGCAGAGTTTGGAGACTGTGTTGCAGAAGGACTGTTGCAGAGAGCAGAGGTTTGAGACTGGGGTGCAGAAAGACAGTTACAGAAAGCACAGGTTGGAGACTGGGGTGCAGAAAAATAGATACAGAGCACAGAGGTTCGAGACTGGGGTTCAGAGGACTGATATAAAAAGTAGAGGTTAAAGACTGGGCTGCAGAAGGACCGTTACAGAGAGCAAAGGTTAGAGAATTCGGTAAAGAAGGACTGTTACAGAGAGCAGATGTTGGAGACTGTGGAGCAGAAGGACTGTTACAGAGGACAAAGGTTGGAGACTGGGGTGCCGTAGGACCTTCGAAGAAAGCAGAGGTTACAGACTGCAGTGGAGAAGAAATGCTAGAGACAGCAGATTTGGGACACTGGCGTGCAGAAAGATCTTACAGAGAGCAGAGGTTCGAAACTGTGGTCCAGAAGGACTGTTGCAGAGAGCACACGTTGGAGCCTGGGTTCCAGAAGGATCGTTGCACAGAGCAGAATTTGGAGACTGGAGTTAGAAGGACTGTTGCTGAGAGCAGATGTTGGAAAATGCGGTGCAAAGGACTGTTGCAGAGAGCAGATGTTGGAGAATGGTGTGCAGAAGGACTGTTGCAGAGAGCAGAGGTTGAAGACTGAGGTGCAGAAGGACTGTGACAGAGAGCAGAGGTTGGAGACTGAGGTGCAAAAGGATGCTTACGGAGAGCAGAGGTTGGAGACTGGGGTGCAGAAGACAGGTTACAGAAAGCAGAAGGACTGTTACAGAAACAAGGATTTGGAGACTGCGGTATAGAAAAACTGTTACAGAGAGCAGAGGTTGTCGACTGTGGTGCAAAAGGACTGTTGCAGAGAGCAGAGGTTGAGACTGGTTTGGAGAAGAATCATTGCAGAGAGAAGAATTTGAAGACTTGGGTGAGAAGGTCTGTTACAGAGAGCACTGCTTGGAGATTTGGTTGATGAAGGATCTTACAGAGGGCAGAGGTTGGAGACTGAGGTGCAGGGGGACTGTTACCGAGAGCAGTGGTTGGAGACTGGGGTGCAGAAGGATCGTGCAGAGAGAAGAATTTTCAGACTTAGGTGCAGAAAAACTGTTGGAGTAATCAGAGGTTGAAGACAGGGGTGCAGAAGGCCCGTTACAGAGTGCAGAGTTTAAAGACTGGGTTGCAGAAGAATCTTACAGAGAGCAGAATTGGGAGACTGAGGTGCAGAAGGATGTTACAGACAGCAGAGGTAGGAGATGGGGTGCAGAAGGTTCGTTGCAGACAGCAGAGTTTTTAGACTGAGGTGCAGAAGGACTGTTGCAGAGAGCAGATTTGGAGACTGGGGTGCAGAAGGACTTTTACAGAGAGTAGCGGTTGGACACTGAGGTGCAGTAGGACCATTCAGAGAAGAGAGTTCGGAGACTGAGGGGCAGAAAGATTGTTACAGAAAGCAGAGTTTGAAGAATGGGTGCAGGAGGTCTTTTGCATAGAGCAGAGGTGGGTGATTGGGGTGCAGAAGGACTGTTGCAGACAGCAGAGGTTGGAGACTGGGGTGCAGAAGGACTGTTGCCGAGAGCAGAGGTCAGAGACTGAGGTGCAGAAGGACTCTTAGAAAGAGCAGATGTTGGAGACTGGGGTGCAGAAGGACTGATGCAGAAAGCAGAGATTGGATTCTGGGGTGCAGTAAGACCATTACAGAGAGCAGATGTTAGAGACTGCAGTACAGAAGGACTGTTGCAGAGAGCAGAGTTTCGAGACTCCGGTGCAGAAGGACTGTTGCAGAGAGTAGATGTTGGAGACTGAGGTGCAGAAGTCCAGTTACATATAGCAGAGGTTGGAGACTGGGGTGCAGGAGGATCGTTGCAAAAAGCAGACCTTTGCGACAGGGGTGCAGAAGGATCTTACAGAGAGAAGAAATTGGAGACTGAGGTGCAGAAGAAGATCAGAGGTTGGAGACTGGCATGAAGTAGGATCATTGCAGAGAGCAGAGGTTGGAGTTTTGTGTGCACAAGGATTGTTGCAAGAATAAGGGTTGAAGACTGGGGTGCAGAAGGCCTGCTACAGAGAGCAGAGTTTGGAGACTGGCGTTCAGAAGCCCTGTTACAGAGAGGAGAGCTTGGATACTCGAGTGCAGAAGCACTTTTATAGAGAGCAGAGTTTAGAGACTGGGTTGCTGAAGGATCTTACAGAGGGCAGAGTTTGGAGAATGAGGTGCAGGTGGACTGTTATAGAGAGCAGTGGTTGGAGACTGGGGTGCAGAGGATCGTGAAGAGAGCAGAGGATTCAGACTGAGGTTCAGAAGGACGGTTACAGAGAGCAGAGGTTGGAGACTGAGTTGTATAAGGAATGTTACAGAGAGCAGAGTTTGAAGACTCAGGTGCAGATGGACTGTTACAGGTAGCAGAGTTTGAAAATTGGGGTGCAGAAGGACCGTTAAAGAAAGCAGAGGTTGGAGACTGCGGTATAGGACTGTTACCGAGAGCAGAGGTTGGAGACTGGGATGCAGAAGGTCTCTTAGAGAGAGAAGAAATTGGAGACTGGGGTGCAGATGGACTGATAAAGAAAGCAGAGATTGGAGTCTGGGGTGCAGAAAGACAGTTACAGAGAGCAGAGGTTGGAGACTGCAATACAGAAGAACTGTTGCAGAGAGCAAAGTTTGGAGACTGGTGTGCAGAAGGACTCTTACATAGAGCACAGGTTGGAGACTGAGGTGCAGCAGGATAGATACAGGGAACAGTTTGTAGACGGGGTTAAAATTGACTGATACAGAAAAAAGAGGTTGGAGACTGGGGTGTAGAAGGACTGTTACAGAGAGCAGATCTCAGAGACTGGGGAGCTGAATTACTGTTGAAGAGGACAGAGGTTGGAGACTGGGGTGGAGATGGAATGTTACAGAGAGCAGAGTTTTGAAACTGGAGTGCAGAAAGATCATAAAAAGAGCAGAGGTTGGAGACTGTGATGCAGAAGGACTGTTGCAGAGAGCAGACATTGGATACTGTGGTCCAGAAGGATCGTTGCAGAGAGCAGAGTTTGTAGACTGGGGTGCAGAAGGACTGTAACAGAGAGTAGAGGTTGTAGACTGGCGTTCACATGGATCTTACAGAGAGCAGAGTTTGGAGACTGGGGTGCAAAAGAACTGTTGCAGAGAGCAGATGTTGGAGACTTGGGTGGAGAAGAATCATTGTAGAGAGAAAAGGTTGGAGACTGGGGTGCCGAAGGTTTTTTACAGAGAGCAGAGTTTGGAGACGGGGTTGCAGAAGTCCTGTTAGAGAGAGCAGAGTTTGGAGACTGTTGTGCAGAAACACTGTTACAGAATGCAGAGTTTGAAGACTGTGTTGCAGAAGAATTATAAAGAGAGCAGAGTTGGGAGACTGAGGTGAAGAAGGACTGTTACAGAGAGCAGAAATAGGAGACTGCAGTGCAGAAAGGTCGTTGCAGAGAGAAGATTTTTCAAATTGAGGTGAAGAAGAATTGTTGCAGAGAGGAGATGTTAAAGACTGGGGTGCAGAAGGTCTGTTGCAGAGAGCAGATGTTGGTAACTAGGGTGCAGAAGGACTGTTGTAGAGAGCAGAGGTTGGAGACTGGGGTACCGAAGTCCTGTTACAGAGAGCAGAGGTTGGAGACTCGGGTACAGATGGACTTTTACAGAGAGCAGAATTTGGGTACGGGGGTGTAGAAGGATCTTACAGAGAGCAGAATTTGGAGACTGAGGTGCAGAGGACTGTTGCAGAGATCAGAGTTTGGAGACTGGGGTGCAGTAGGATCATTGTAGAGAGCAGAGGTTGGAGACTGGGGCGCAGAATAATCATGCAGAGAGCAAGGTGTCAGACTGAGGTGCTGAAGGACTGTTACAGAGAGCAGAGGTTGGAGACTGAGGTGTAGAACGACTTTTACAGAGAGCAGAGTTTGAAGACTTAGGTGCAGAAGGACTGTTACAGAAACAGAGGTTGAAAATTGTGGTGCAGAAGGACTGTTACACAGACCAGAGTTTGGAGACTGTGGTATAGAAAAAGTGTTACATTGAGCAGAGGTTGAAGCCTGGGTTGCAGTTTGACTGTTACAGAGAGAAATGGTTGAAGATTGGGGTGCAGAAGGATCATGCAGAGAGCAGAGGTGTCAGACTGAGGTTCCGAAAGACTGTTACAGAGAGCAGAGTTTCGAGACTGAGGTGTAGAAGAACTGTTAAAGAGAGCAGAGTTTGGAGACTGAGGTGCAGAAGGACTGCTGCAAAAAGCAGAGGTTGGAAATTGGAATGAAGAAGGAATGTTACAGAGAGCACAGGTTGGAGACTGCTGTACAGAAAGACTGTTACAGGAGAAGATGTTGGAGACTGGGGAGCAGAAGGACTGTTGAAGAGGACAGAGCTTGGAAACTGGGGTGCCGCAGGACACTTGCAGAAAGCAGAGGTTAAAAACTGGGGTGGAGAAAGAATACTACAGAGAGAAGAGTTTGGAATATGGAGTGCAGAAAAATCTTACAGAGAGCAGAGGTTGGAGACTGTGGTGCAGAAGGACTGTTAACGAGAGCAGAGGTTGGAGAATGCGGTGCAGAAGGACGGTTGCAGAGAGCAGAGGTTGGAGACTGGGGTGGAGAAGGACTGTTGCAGAGAGCAGAGGTTGTAGACTGGAGTGCAGAAGGACTGTTGCAGAGAGCAGAGGTTGGAGACTGAGGTGCAAAAGTCATGTTACAAAGAGCGGAGGTTGGAGACTGAGGTGCAGGAGGATTGTTACAGAGAACAGAACTTGAAGACTGGGCTGCAGAAAAAATGTTGCAGAGAGCAGAGGTTGGAGACTGGGGTGCAGAAGCACTGTTTCAGAGAGCAAAGATTTGAGACTGGGGTGCAGAAGGACTGTTGCCGAGAGCAGAGGTTGGAGACTGAGATACAGAAGGACTCTTAGAGAGATCAGAATTTTGAGACTGGGGTGCAGAAAAACTGATACAGAAAGCAGAGATTAGAGTCTGCGGTGCAGAAAGACCGTTACAGAGAGCAGAAGTTGGAGACTGCAGTACAGAAAGACTGTTGCAGAGAGCAGTGTTTGGAGACTGCGGTGCAGAAGGACTGTTGCAGAGAGCAGAGATTAAAGACTGAGGTGCAGAAGTTATTTTACATCGAGACGAGTTTGGAGACTGGGGTGCAGAAGGACTGTTGCAGAGAGCAGAGATTAAAGACTGAGGTGAAGAAGTTCTTTTACATCAAGACAAGTTTGGAGACTGGGGTGCAGAAGGATTGTTGCAAGGAGCAGCGCTTAGAGAAAGGGGTGCAGAACATTCTGACAGAGAGCAGAAGTTGGAGACTGAGGTGCAGAAGGACTGTTGCATAAATCAGAGTTTGGAGACTGGGGTGCAGTAGGATCATTGCAGAGAGCAGTGGTTGGAGACTGGGGTGCAGAAATATCGTTGCAGAGAGCAGAGTTAGGAGACTGGCATGCACAAGGCCTGTTACAGAGAGGAGTGGTTGGAGACTGGGTGCAGAAGGAGTGTTACAAAGAGCAGAGTTTGAATACTGGGTTGCTATAGGATCTTACAGAGAGCACAGATTGGAGACTGAGGTTCACGTGGACTGTTACAGAAAGCAGTGTTTGGATACTGGGGTGCAGAAGGATTGTGCAGGGAGCAGAGTTTTCAGACTGAGGCGCAGAAGGACTGTTACAGAGAGCAGTGGTTGGAGACTGAGGTGTAGAAAAACTGTTACAGAGAGCAGAGTTTGGAGACTCAGGTGCAGAAGGACTGTTACAGAAAGCAGAGTTTGGAAATTGGGGTGCAGAAGGCACAGGATGGAGACTGAGGTGCAGAAGGACTCTTACATAGAAAACAGGTTTAAGACTGAGGTGCAGAAAGATAGATACAGAGACCAGAGGTTGCAGACTGGGGTTCAGAGAGACTGATACAGAAAGCAGAGGTTGGAGACTGGGGTGTAGAAGGACCGTTACAAAGAGCAGAGGTTGAAGACTGCGGTACAAAAGGACTGTTATGTAGAGCAGATCTTGGAATCTGGGGAGCAGAAGGACTGTTGCAGAGAGCAGATGTTTGTAACTAGGGTGCAGAGGGACTGTTGTAGAGAGCAGAGTTTGGAGACTGACGTGCAGAAGTCCTGTTGCATAGAGCAGAGGTCGGAGACTTGGGTGCAGAAGGACTCTTACAGAGAGCTGAGGTTGGATACAGGGCTGCAGAAGAATCTTACAGAGATCAGAATTTGGCGACTGAGGTGCAGAAAGACTGTTGCAGAGAGTAGAGTTTGGAGATTGAGGTGCAAAAGGCCTTTTACAGAGAGCAGAGGTTGGAGACTGGGGTGCACAAAAACTGTTACAGAGAGCAGAGTTTTTAGACAAGGTTGCACAAGGATCTTACAGAGAGCAGTGTTTGTAAACCAATGTGCAGCGGGACTTTTACAGAGAGCAGAGGTTGGAGACTAGGGTGCAGAAGGATCATGGGAGAGAACAAAGTTTTCAGACTGAGGTAGAGAAGGACTTTTGCAGAGAGCACATGTTGGATACTGGGGTGCAGTAGGACTGTTGCAGAGAGTAGTGGTTTGAGACAGGGGCGCAGAAGGATCGTTGTAGAGAGGAGAGTTTGGAGACTGGGGTGCAGAAGGATTGTTAAAGAGAACAGACATCAGAGACTGGGGTGCAGAAGGCCTTTTACGGAGAGCAGAGTTTGGATCAGGGGTGCAGAAGTACTTTTACAGTGAGTAGAGTTTTGAGAATGAGGTGCAGATGGATCCTTGCAGAGAGCAGAGGTTGGATACTGAGGTGCAGAAGGATTGTTACAGAGAGCGGAGGTTGGAGACTGGGTTGCAGAAAGACTGCTGCAGAGAGCAGAGGCTGGAAATGGGGTGTAGAAGGACCGATACAGAGAGCAGATTTTGGAATCTGCACTACAGGAGGACTGTGACAGAAACCAGAGTTTAGAGAGTGGTGTGAAGATGGACTGTTTCAGAGTGCAGACCTTGGTGACTGGGGTGCAGAAGAACTGTTGCAGAGAGCAGAGGTTGGAGACTGGGGTGCAGAAGAACTGTCGCAGAGAGCAGAGTTTGGAGACTGAGGTTCAGAAGAAATGTTGCAGAAAGCAGAGTTTGGAAACTGTGGTGCAGAAAGAATGATAGAGAAAGGAGAGGTTGGGGACTGTGGTGCAGAAGGACCGTTACAGAGAGCAGAGTTTGGTGACTGTGGTACAGAAGGTCTGTTACAGAGAGCAGAGTTTGGAGACTGGGGAGCAGAAAGACTGTTACAGATAGCAGAGGTTGGAGACTGGGGTGCAGCAGGACTCTTACAGAGAGCAGAGGTTGGAGGCTGTGGTGCAGAAGCAATGTTACAGAGAGCCGATTTTGGAGACTGAGGTGCAGAAGGACTGTTACAGAAAGCAGATTTTGGAGACTGGGGTGCACAAGGATTGTTGCAGAGAGCAGAGTTTTCAGACTAAGGTTCAGAAGGACTGTTGCAGAGCGCAGATGTTGGAGACTGGGGTGCCGAAGGACTTTTGCAGAGAACAGAGGTTGGAGAATGGGGTGCAAAAGGATCGTTGCAGAGAGCAGAGGTTTGAGACTGAGGTGCAGAATTATTGTTATAGAGAGCAGAGGTTGGAGACTGGGGTGCACAAGGACTGTTACAGAAAGCAGAGGTTTGAGACTTGGGTGCAGAAGGACTGTTACAGAGATCAGATTTTGGAGACTGCACTACAGGAGGACTGTTAAAGAGAGCATAGGTTTGAGACTGGTGTGGAGAAGGACTATTTCAGAGTGCATACCTTGGAGACTGGGGTGCAGAAGAACTGTTGCAGAGAGCAGAGTTTAAAGACTGGGGTGCAGAAGAACTTTCGCAGAGAGCAGAGTTTGGATACTGAGGTGCGGAAGGAATGTTGCAGAGAGCATAGGTTGGAAACTGTGGTGCAGAAGGAATGATACAGAAAGGAGAGGTTGGAGACAGTGGGGTAGAAAAAAAGTTACAGAGAGCAGAGATTGTGGACTGCAGTACAGAAGGACTGTTACGTAGAGCAGCGGTTGGAGACTGGGGAGCAGAAGAACTGTTACAGAGAGCAGAGGTTGGAGACTGGGGAATAGAAAGAATGTTACAGAGAGCATATTTGGAAACTGGGGTGCAGAAGGATCTTATAGAGAGCACAGGTTGGAGGCTGGGGTGCAGAAGCACTGTTACAGAGAGCCGATTTTGGAGACTGAGGTGCAGAAGGACTGTTACAGAAAACAGATTTTGGAGACTGGGGTGCACAAAGATCGTTGCAGAGAGCAGAGTTTTCAGACTGAACTTCAGAAGGACTGTTGCAGAGAGCAGATGTTAGAGACTGGGGTGCAGAAGGACTTTTGAAGAGAGCAGAGGTTGGATAATGGGGTGCAAAAATTGCTGCAGAGAGCAGAGGTTGGAGACTGGGGTGCAGAAGTATTGTTACAGAGAGCAGAGTACGGAGACTGGGGTTCAGAAGGACCCTAATACAGAGCAGTGGTTGAAGACTGTGGGACAGAAGGACTGTTACAGAGAGCATAGGTTGGACACTGCGGTAAAGAACGAGTGTTACAGAGAGCAGAGGTTGGAGACTATGGAGCAGAAGGACAGTTAGAGAGAGAAGAGATTGGCAACTGGGGAGCAGAAGAAATATTACAGAGAGGAGAGTTTTGAAACTGGGGTGCAGAAGAATCTTACATAGAGCAGAGGTTGGAGACTGAGGTGCAGAAAGATTTTTACAGAAAGTAGAGTTTAAAGACTGGGGTGCACAAGGATCATTGCAGAGAGCAGAGTTGTCTGACTGAGGTGCAGAAGAACTGTTGTAGGGAGCAGATTTTGGAGACTGGGTTGCAAAAATATTGTTACAGGGAGAAGTGTTTGGAACCTGTGGTGAAGAAGAACTATTGCAGAGGTCAGAGTTTGGTAACTGAGATGAAGAAGGATTGTTACAGAGAACAGAAGTTGGAGCCCAGGGTGCAGTAGGATTGTTTCAGAGAGCAGAATTTGAAGACTGGTGTTTAGAAGGACTGTTGCAGAGAGCAGAGGTTGGAGACTGGGGTGCAGAAAGATCATTGCAGAGAACTGAGTTTTCAGACTGAGGTGCAGATTGACTGTTTCAGAGAGCAGAGGTTGGAGATATGGGTGTAAAAGGACTGTTGCATAGAGCACATGTTGGATACTGGGGTGCAGAAGGATTGTTGCAGAGAGCAGAGGTTGGAGACTGGGGTGCAGAATGACTGTTGCAGAGAGCAGAAGTTGGAGACTGGTGTGCAGAAGGATTGTTGCGGATATCAGAAGTTTGAGACTGGGGTGCAGAAGCACTGTTACAGAGAGTAGACTTTCGAAACTGAGGTGCAGATGGATCGTTGCAGAGAGCTGAGTTTGGAGACTGAGGTGCAAAAGGACTTTTACAGAGAGCAGAGGTTGGAGACTGGGGTGCAGAAGGATCCCTGTAGAGAACAGAGATTTCAGATTGAGTTGCAGAAAAACTTTTGCAGAGAGCACATGTTGAAGACGGGGTGCAGAAGGACTGTTGCATAGAGCAAATGTTGAACACTGGGGTGCAGAAGGATCATTGTAGAGAGCAAAATTTTGCGACTGGGGTGCAGAAGGATTTTTATAGAGAACAGAGTTGGGAGACTGGGGTGCGGAAAGCCTGTTACAGAGAGCAGAGTATGGAGAAGGTGTTCAGAAGTACTTTTACATGGAGTAGTTTTTGGAGACTGAGGTGCAGAAGGACCGTTGCAGAGAACAGAGGTTGGAGCCTGAGGTGCAGAAGGATTGTTACATAGAGCAGAGGTTGGAGATTGGGATACAGAGGGACTGTTGTAGAGAGAAGAGGCTGGACACTAGGGTGTATAAGGACTTTTGCTGAGAGCACAGGTTCAGATTGCGGTGCAGAAGGACTGTTGCAGAGAGCAGAGGTTTGAGACTGGGATGCAGAAGGAATGTTGCAGAAAGCAGAGTTTGTAGACTGAGGTGCAGAAAGACTTTAACAGAGAGCAGAGTTTGGAAATTGTGGTGCGGATGGAATGATACAGTAAGCAGAGTTTGGAGCCTGGGGTGCAGAAGGACTGTTGCAGAGAGCAGAGTTTGTAGACTGAGGTGCAGAAGCACTGTTACAGAGAGCAGAGGTTGGAGAATGGAGTGCAAAATGCCTGTTACAGAGAGCAGAGTTTGGAGACTGGGGTGCAGAAAGACTCTTACAGAAATAAGGATTTGGAGATAGGTTTGCAGAAAGATCTTACAGAGAGCAGAGGTTGGAGACTGAGGTACAGCAGGACTGTTACAGAGAGCAGAGGTTGGACACTGGGGTGCAGAAGGATCGTTGCAGAGAAGAGAGTTTTCAGACTGAGGTGCAGAAGGACTGTTGCAGAGAGCAGAGTTTGGACACTGAGGTTCAGAAGGACTGTTACAGAGAACAGAGTTTGGAGACTGGGGTGCAGAGGAACAGCTACAGAGAGGAGATTTTGGATACTGCACTACTGGAGGACTGTTACAGAGAGCAGAGGTTTGAGACTGGTGTGGAGAAAGACTGTTGCAGAGAGCAGAGAATGGAAACTGGCGTTGGGAAAGATCATTGTAGACAGCAGAGTATTGTGACTGGTGTGCAGAAGGACTGTTACAGGGAACAGAGTTAGGAGAAGGGGTGCTGAAGGACTGTTACAGTGGTCAGAGTTTGGAAACTGGGTTGCAGAAGAATCTTACAAAGAGCAAATGTTGGAGACTGAGGTGCAGGAGGACTGTTACAGAGAGTAGAGTTTAGAGACTGAGGTGCAAAAAGACTGTTGCAGGGAGCAGAGGTTTGAGACTTGGGTACAGAAGGACTGTTGCAGATATCAGAGTTTGGAGACTTAGGTGCAGAAGAACTGTTACAGGGAGCAGAGGTTGGAGACAGGGGTGCTGAAGGACTGATACAGAAAGCAGAGGTTAGAGACTGGGGTGCACAAGGACTGTTACAGAGAGCAGATTTTAGAGACTGCACTACAAGAGGACTGTTACAGAGAGCAGAGGCTGGAGACTGGGTGGAGAAGGACTGTTACAGAGTGCAGAGTTTGGAGACTGGGGTGCAGAAGGACTGATACAGAAAGCAGAAAGTGGAGACTGGGGTGCAGCAGGACTGTTGCAGAGAGCAGAGGTTGGAGATTGCAGTACAGAAGGAATGTTTCAGAGTGCAGAGTTTGGAGACTGGGGTGCAGAAAGATCATTGCAGAGAGCAGAGTTTTCAGACTGAGGTGCAGAAAAACTGTAGCAGAGAGCAGATGTTGGAGACTCGGGTGCAGAAAGACTTTTTCAGAGAGCAGATGTTTGAGACTGGGGTGCAAATGGATTGTGGCAGGGAGAAGAGGTTGGATACTGAGGTGCTGAAGGACTCTTGCAAACAACAGAGGTTGGATAATGGGGTGCAGAAGGACCGTTGCATAGAGCAGAGTTTGAAGACTGCGGTACAGAACGACAGTTACAGAAAGCAGATGTTGGAGACTGTGGTACAGAAAGACTGTTACAGAGAGCAGGGCTTGGAGACTTGGGAGCAGAAGGACTGTTACAGAGAGCAGAGGTTGGAGACTGGGTACCAGAAGACATGTTACAGAGAGCAGAGTTTGGAAACCTGGGTGCAGAAGGATCTTACAGAGAGAAGAGGTTGAAGATGGGGGTGCAGAAAGACTATTACAGATAGCAGAGGTTGGAGAATGACGTGCAAAAAGACTGTTACAGAAAGCAGATTTTGGAGACTGGGGTGTACAAAGATCGTTGCAGAGAGCAGAGTTTTCAGACTGAGGTGCAGAAGGACTGTTGCAGAGAACAGATGTTGTAGACTGGGTGCAGAAGGACTGTTGCAGAGAACAGAGGTTGGAGACTGGGGTGCAACTGGACTGTTAGAGAGAGCAGGGTTTGGAAACTAGGGTGCAAAAGGATCGTTGAAGAGGGCAGAGTTTGGAGACTGGGTTACAGAAAGATCTTACAGAAATCAGAGTTGGAAGACTGAAGTTCAGAAGGCATGTTACAGACAGTTGACGTTGCAGACTGAGGTGCAGAAGGACCATTGCAGTGAGCAGAGGTTGGAGACTGGGGTGTAGAAGGACTGTTGCAGAGAGCAGGTGTTGGAGACTTGGGTGCAGAAGGACTGTTTCAGAGAGAAGAGTTTGGAGACTGAGGTGAAGAACGACTGTCACCGAGAGTAGAGGTTGGAGACTATGTTGCAGAACGACTGATACAGAAACAGAGGTTGGAGTCTGGTGTGTAAAAAAACCGTTACAGAAAGCAAAGTTTGGAGACTGCAATACAGGAAGACTGTTAGAGAGAGTAGATGTTGGAGACTGTGGAGTAGAAGAACTGTTGCAGAGAGTAGAGGTTGAAGACTGGGCTGCAGAAGAACTGTCGCATACAGCAGAAGTTGGAGACTGAGGTGCAGTAAAAATGTTACAGAGATCAGAGGTTTGAGACTGGGGTGCAGCAGTACTGATACAGAAAGAAGAGGTTGGAGACTGGGGTGCAAAATTAAGGTTACAGAGAGCAGAGATTGGAGACTGCAGTACAGAAAGACTGGTACAGACAGCAGAGTTTAAAGACTAGGGTAAAGAAGGACTGTTGCAGAGAGCACATGTTGGAGACTTTGGTTCAGAAGGACTGTTGGAGAGAGAAGAGGTTAGAGAATGGGGTGCAGAATTAAGGTTGCAGAGATCAGAGGTTAAAGACAGAGTTTCAGAAGGACTGTTACAGACAGCAGAGGTTAAAAACTGCTGTGCAGAAAGACTGATACAGAATTCAGAGGTTTGAGACTGTGGTACCGAAGGACTGTTACAGAGAGCAGAGGTTGGAGACTGAGGTGAGGAAAGATCCTTGCAGAGAGAAGAGGTTGGAGACTAGGGTGCAGAAGGCCTGTTACAGAGAGCAGAGTTTGGAGACTGAGGTGCAGAAGGACTTATACAGAGAGCACTGGTTGGAGACTGGGGTGCAGAATAACTGATACACAAAGAAGCATTTGGAAACTGGGGTTCAGAATGACCGTTAGAGAGAGAAGAGGTTGGAGACTGTGGTACAAAAGAACTATTACAGAGAGCATAGTTTGAAGCCTGGGGTGCAGAAGGACTCTTGCAGAGAACAGATGTTGGAGACTGAGGTGCAGAAGGATTGTTGCATAGAGAAGTGCTTGGAGACCTGGGTGCAGAAGTTCTGTAACAGAGCAGAGTTTGGAGACTGGGTTGCAAAAGGCCTGGTACAGAGAGCAGAGGTTGGAGAATGGGGTGCAGAAGGACCATTACAAAGAGAAAAGTTTAGAGACTGAGGTGCAAAAGGAATTTTACAGAGAGCAGAGGTTGGATACTGGGGTGCAGGAGGACTGTTACAGAAAGCAGAGGTTGGAGAAACTGATGCAAAAGGATCTTAAAGAGAGCAGAGTCTGGATACTGGGGTGCAGAAGGACTGTTGCAGAGATCAGAGGTTGGAGACTGAGGTGCAGAAAAATCGTTGCAGAGAGAAGAGGTTGAAGACTGGGTTGCAGAAGGACTGTTACAGAGAGCAGAGGTTCGAGATTGGGGTGCAGAAGAACTGTTACAGAGAGCAAAGGTTGGAGACTGGGGTGCAGAAAGCCTGTTTCAGAGAGCATCGGTTGAAGACTGAGGTGCAGAAGGACTGTTAAATAGAGCAGAGGTTTGAGACTGAGGTTCAGAAGGATTGGTACAGAGAGGATAGGTTGGAGACAGAGGTGTAGAAGGACTTTTACAGAGAGCAGAGGTTGGAAACTGGGGTGCAGAAAGATCGACGCAGAGAGCAGAGGTTGCAAACTGAAGTTCAGAAGGATCGTTGCAGAGAGCAGAGGTTGGAGACTGAGGTGCCGAAGGATCATTACAGAGAGCAGAGGTTGGAGACTGGGGTAAGAAAGACAGTTACAGAGAGCAAATTTGAAGAGTGGTGTCCAGAGGAAATGTTGCAGTGAGCAGAGACTGGAGACTGTGGTATAGAATTACTGTTACTAAGAGCACAGGCTGGAGACTGGGGTTCTGAAGGAATGTCACAAAGAGCAGAGTTTGAAAACTGGGGTTCACAAGGATCTTACAGAGAGCAGAGGCTGGAGACTGGGGTCAGAAAGACTGTTGCAGAGAAGAGACATTGGAGACTGTGGTGCAGAAAGATCATTGCAGAGCACAGAGTTTGTAGACTCGGGTGTAGAAGGACTGTTGCAGAAAGCAGACGTTGGAGACTGAGGTACAGAAGGACTTATACAGACAGCACTGGTTGGAGAATGGGTTGCAGAATAACTGATACACAATGAAGCATTTGGAAACTGGGGTGCAGAATGATCGTTAGAGAGAGAAGAGTTTGGAGACTGCGGTACAGAAGGACTATTACAGAGAGCAGAGATTGAAGCCTGGGGTGCAGAAGGACTGTTGCAGAGAACAGAGGTTGGAGACTGAGGTGCAGAACGATCGTTGCATAGAGAAGTGTTTGGAGACGGGGTGCAGAAGTCCTGTTACAGAGCAGAGTTTAGAGACTGCGTTGCAGAAGACCTGTTACAGAGAGCAGAGGTTGGAGACTGGGGTGCAGAAGGACAATTACAGAGAGCAGAGGTTTCAGACTGAGTCTCAGAAGGACTATTACAGAGAGCAGAGGATGGAGTCTGATTTGCAGAAGGACTGTTACAGAAAGCAGAGGTTGGCAATTGGGGTTCAGAAGGACCATTACAGAGAGAAGAGTTTGGAGACTGCGGTACAGAATGACTGTCACAGAAAGCCAAGTTTGGAGACTGGAGTGCAGAAAGACAATTGCAGAGAGCAGAGGTTGGAGCCTGTTAAGTAGAAGGATTGTTGCAGTGAGAAGATGTTGGAGACTGGGTTGCAGAAGGACCATTGCAGAGAGCAAATTTTGGAAACTGAGGTGCAGAGAGACTTTTACAGAGAGCAGACGTTGGATACTGGGGTGCAGAAGGACTGTTACAGAGAGCAGATGTTGGAGACTGGAATGCAGAAGGATCTTACAGAGAGCACAAATTGGAGACTGGAGTGCAAAAGGACTGTTGCAGAGAACAGAGTTTGGAGACTGAGCTGCAGAAGGATTGTTGCAGAGAGAAGAGGTGGGAGACAGGGGTGCAGAAGGCCTGTTACAGAGAGCAGAGTTAGGAGACTGGGATACAGAAGGCCTGTTACAGAGAGCAGATGTTGGAGACTGGGGTGCAGAAGGACTGTTACAGATAGCACCGTTTGAAGACTGGGGTGCAGAAGGATCGTTGCAGAGAGCAGAGGATTCAGAATGAGGCGCAGAAGGACTTTTACAGAGAGCAGAGTTTGGTGTCTGAGGTGTAGAACGACTGTTACAGAAACTATAGGTTGGCAATTGTTGAGCATAAGGACCATTACGAAAAGAAGAGGTTGGAGACTGCGATACAAAAGGACTGTTACAGAGAGCAGAGTTTGGAGAATGAGTAGAAGAAGGATCGTTGCAGAGAGCAGATGTTTGAGACTTGGTTGCAGAAGTTTCATTACAGAGAGCAGAGGTTGGAGACTGGGATGCATAAGGCCTGTTACAGAGAGCAGATGTTGGTGACTGAGGTACAGAAGGACTGTTATAGAGAGCAGAGGTTGGAGAATGAGGTACAGAGGGATTGGTACAGAGAGCAGAGTTTGAAGACTGAGGTGCAGAAGGACTGTTACAGAGAGTAGATGTTGGAGACTGGGGTACAGAAGGATCGTTGCAGAGAGCAGAGGTTGGAAACTGAGGTGCAGAAGGATTATTGCAGAGAGCAGAGGTTGGAGAATGGTGTCAGAAGGACAGTTACGGAGACCACAGGTTGGAGACTGGGGTGCAGAAAGATCGCTGCAGAGAGCAGAGGTTGGAAACTTAGGTGCAGAATGATTGTTTCAGAGAGCAGATATTTGATACTCAGGGGCAGAAGGATCGTTACAGAGAGCAGAGGTTTAGACTGGGGTGTAGAATGACAGCTACAGATAGCTCAGTTTGGATATCTGAGTGTAGAAGAAATGTTGCAGAGAGGAGAGGTTGGAGACAGGGGTGCAGAAGGACTGTTGTAGAGAGTATAGTTTGGAGGTATAGTTGCAGAAGGACTGATAAAGAGAGCAGAGGTTTAAGACTGGGGTGCAAAAAAACTGATAAACAAAGCAGAGGTTGGAGACTGGACTGCAGACAGACCATTATAGACAGTAAAGTTTGGAGACTGCAGTACAGAAGGACATTTACAGAGAGCACAGTTTGGATACCAGGGTGCAGAACGACTGTTGCAGAGAACAGAGTTTGGAGACTGCCATGCAGAAGAATCTTACAGAAAGTAGAGTTTGGAGACTGGGTTGCAGTAGGACTGTTGCAAAGACCAAAGGTTGGATACTGGGGTGCAGAAGAAGTGTTACAGAGAGCAGAGGTTGGAGACTGCGGTGCAGATGGATTTTACAGAGCGTAGAGGTTGGAGACCTGGGTGCAGAAGGACTGTCGCAGAGAGCAGAGTTTGGAGACTGGGGTACAAAAGGACTGTTACAGAGAGCAGAGGTTGGAGACTGTGGTGCAGAAGGATCTTACAGTGTAGAGGTTGGAGACTGGGGTGCAGTAGGACTGTTGCAGAGAGCAGAGGTTGGAGACTGGGGTGCAGAAGGACTGTTGCAGAGAGCAGAATTTGGAGACTGAGATGATGAAGGATTGTTACACAGAGAAGACGTTGGAGACTGGGGTGAAGAATTATGATACATAAAGCTGAGGTTTAAGACTCTGGTGCAGAAGGACCATTACAGAGAGCAGAGGTTGGAGACTGGCGTGCACAAGGACTGTTTCAGAGAGCAGAGTTTGGAGACTGGGGTGCAGAAGGCCTGCTACAGAGAGCAAAGGTTGAAGACTGGGTTGCAGAAGGACAGTTATAGAGAGCAGAGTTTTGAGGCGGGGTTGCAGAAGGACTGGTATAGAAAGCAGAGTTTTGAGGCTGGGTTGCAGAATGATTTTAGAGAGCAGGGGTTTGGGACTGAGGTTCAGGACTACTGTTACAAAGAGCAGTGGTTGAAGACTGGGATGCACAAGGATCATGCAGAGAGCAGAGGTTTCAGACTAAGGTGCAGTAATACTGTTACAGAGAGCAGACGTTGGAGACTGAGGTGAAGAAGGACAGTTACAGAGAGCAGAGTTTGGTGACTGAGGTGCAGAAGGACTGTTACAAAAAGCAGAGGTTGGAAATTGGGGTGCAGAGTAACCGTTACAGAGAGCAGAGTTTGGAGACTGTGGTATACAAAGACTGTAACAGAGAGCAGAGGTTGGAGAATATGGTGCAGAATTTCTGTTACAGAGAGCAGAGGCTGGAGACTGGGGTGCAGAAAAACTGTTAAACAGAGCAGAGGTTGAAGACTGGGTTGCAGAAAAACTGTTGCAGTTAGCAGGTGGAAAGCGGGGTGAAGAAGGACTGTTGCAGCAAGCAGGTGTTGGAGACTTGGGTGCAGAAGGACTTTTGCAGAGAGCAGATATTGGAGACTGGGGTGCAGAAGGACTGTTGCAGATAGCAGAGTTCGGAAAGTGGGGTGAAGAAGGAATGTTGCAGCGATCAGGTTTTGGAGACTTGGGTGCAGAAGGACTTTTGCAGAGAATAGAATTTGGAGACTGAGGTGCAGAAGGACTGTTTCAGATAGCAGAGGTTGGAGACTGGGGTGCAAAAGTACTGATACAAAAAGCAGAGGTTGGAGACTGAGGTGCAGAAAAACCATTACAGAGAGCAGAATTTGGAGACTGCAATACAGGAAGACTGTTACAGAGAGCAGAGGTTGGAGACTTGAGTGGAGAAGAACTGTTTCAGAGTACAGATGTTGGAGACTGGTGTGCAGAAGAACTTTTGCAGAGAGCAGAGGTAGGAGACTGAGATGCAGAAAGACTGTTACAGAGAGCAGAGTTTGGAGACTGGGGTGCAGAAGGACTTATACAGAGAGCAGAGTTTGGAGACTGGGGTTCAGAAGGCCTTTTAAAGAGAGCAGAGGTGGAGACTGCATACAGAAGCGCTGTTACAGAGAGCAGAGTTTGGAGACTTGGTTGCAGAAAAATATTACGTAGAGCAGAGTTTGGAGACTGCAGTGCAGAAGGATTGTTACAGAGAGCAGAGGGTGGCGACTGGGGTGCAGTAGGATTATTGAAGAGAGCAGAGGATGGAGACTGGTGTGCAGAAGGATCCTTTCAGAGAACAGAGGTCGAAGACTTGGGTGCAGAAGGACGGTTGCAGAAAGCAGATGTTGGAGACTGGGATTCAAAAGGATCGTAGCAGAGAGCAGCGAGTGGAAACTGGGTTGCAGAAGGACTGTTACACAGAGCAGAGGTTGAAGACTGGAGTGTAGCGGGACTGTCACAGAGAGCAGAGGTTGGAGACTTGGGTGCAGAAGGATGATACAGAAAGCAGAGGTTGGAGACTTGGGTCTACAATGAACCTTACAGAGAGCAGAGGTTGGAGACTGCAGTACAGAAGGACTGTTACAGAGAGAAGAGTGTGGAGACCAGGGTACAGAAGGACTGTTGCAGAGAGCAGAGGTCGGAGAATGGGATGTAGAAGGACTGTTTCAGAGAGTAGATGTTAAAGACTGGGGTGAAGAAGAACTGTTGCAGAGAGCAGAAGTTGGAGACTGGGGTGCAGAAGGATTGTTGCACGGATCAGAGGTTGGAGCCTTGAATGAAGAAGGACTGGTACAGAGATCAGAGTTTGGAGATTGGTGTGCAGAAGGATCTTACATAGAGCAGAGCCTGGAGAGTGGGGTGCATATGAACTGGTGCACAGAGGAGAGGTTAAAGACCTGGGTGCAGAAGGACTGTTACAGAGAGTAGAGTTTGGAGACTGGGTGGCAGAAGGAACTTATATAGAACAGAGTTTGGAGACTTAGGTGCAGAAGAAATGTTACCGAGAGCAATGGTTGG
>NW_027524453.1:0-31955 GCF_052094955.1 Ictidomys tridecemlineatus
CAGTCTGATAACTCTGTTTTCTACCACGATCCTTCTGCACCCTAGTCTCCAACCTCTGCTCTCTGTAACAGTCGTGATGCACATCGGTCTACAACTCTGCTCTCTGTAAGATCCGTGTGCAACCTTGTCTGAAAACTCAGCTCTCTATAAGAGATCTACTGCAACCTAGTCTCCAACCTCAACTCTCTGCAACGATCCTTCTGCACCTCAGTCTCGAAACTCTACTCTCTGTAACAGTCCTTCTGCACCCCAGTCTCAAACCTCTGCTGTTTGCAACGATCTTTCTGTACACCAGTTTCCAACATCTTCTCTCTGCTACAGTCCTTCTGCACCCCAGTCTCCAACATCTGCTCTCTGCAACAATCCCTGTGCACCCCAGTATCCAATATCTGCTCTATGCAACAGTCCTTCTTCACACCTGTCTTTAACCTCTGCTCTCTGCAACAGTCCTTCTGCACCTCAGTCTGAAAACGCTGTTCTCTGCAATGATCCTTCTGCACCCCAGTCTCCAAACACTGCTCTCTGTAATACTTCTGTTGCACTTCAGTCTCGAAACTCTGCTCTCTGTAACATCCTTCTGCAACCCTGTCTCCAAACTCTGCTCTATGTAACAGTCCTTCTGCACCCCAGTCTCCAACCTCTGCTCTTTGCAAGAGTCCTGCTAAAACCCAGTCTCCAAAACAGTCCTTCTGCACCCCTGTCTCCAACTTCTGTTCACTTTAACAATCATTCTTCACCTCAGTTACCAAACTCTGATCTCTGCAATGGTCCTTCTGCACCACAGTCTCCAACCTCTGCTCTCTGTAACAATCCCTCTGCACCCCAGTCTAAAAACTCTGCTCTCTACAACAGTCCTTTTGCACCCCAGTTTCCAAACTCTGCTCTCTGCAAAAGTTTTTTTGCACCCCAGTCTCAAACATCTGCTCCCTGCAACAGTCTTTCTGCAACTGTGTCTGACAACTTAGCTCTCTTTAACGATCATTTTGCACCCCAGTCTTCAAACTCTGCTTTATGTAAAAGTCTTTCGGCACCTCAGTCTCCAAACTCTTCTTTCTGTAAGATCCTTCTGCACCCCAGTTTCCGAACTCTGCTCTCTGTAATATTCCTTCTGCTCCCCAGTCTCCAACCTCTGCTCTCTGAAACAGTCTTCTTCTCCACAGTCTCCAACCTCTGCTCTCTGTAAGAGTCCTTCTGTCCCGCAGTCTCTGCTCGCTGCAACGATCCTTGTTCACCCCAGTCTCCCAACTCTGCTTTTTGTAACAGTCCTACTGCACCTCAGTCTCCAAAATCTACTCTCTCTAACAGTCCTTCTGCTCCACACTCTCCAACCTGTTCTCTCTGTAACAGTCCTTCTGATCCCCAGTCTCCAACCTCTGCTCTCTGTAACAGTCCTTCTGTACCTCAGTCTCCAACCTCTGCTCTCTGTAATGGTCGTTCTGCACCCCAGTCTTCAACCTCTACTTTCTGTATCATTCCTTCTGCAGCACAGTTTCCAAACTCTGCTCCCTGCAACATTCCTTCTGCATCTCAGTCTCCATCCTCTGCTCTCTGGGATAGGTTTTCTGCACCCCAGTCTCCAACCTCTGCTCTCTGCAACAGTTCGTCTGCACCCCAGTATCAAAGCTCTTCACTCTGAAACAGCTTTTCTCCATACCAGTCTCCAAACTCTGCTCTCTGTATCAGTCCTCCTGTAATGCAGTCTCCAAAATCTGCACTCTGTTAGGGTTCTTCTTCTCCCCAGTCTTCGAACTCTGCTTTCTGTATCAGTCCTTCTGCACCAAACACTCAAACCTCTGTATCTGCAACAATCCTTCTACACCGCATTCTCCAAACTCTGCTATCTGCAACAGTCCTTCTGCACCCCAGGCTCCAAACTCTGCTCTTTGTAACAATCCTTCTGCACCTCAGTCTCAAAACTCTGCTCTCTACAACGGTGCTTCTGCACTTCACTCTCTAACTTCTACTCTCTGTAACAGTCCTTCTGCAGCTCAGTCTCCAACATCTGCTCTCTCTGAGATCCTTCTGCAACCCAGTCTGTAAACTCTGCCCTCTGTAACAGTCCTTCTGCACCCCTTCTCCAACCTCTGTTCTCTGTAACATTCCTTTTGGACGCTGGTCTCAAACTTCTGCTCGATACAAAGATCCTTCTGCACCCCATTCTCCATCCTCTGCTCTCTACAACAGTCCTTTTGCACCCCAGTCTCCAATATCTGTTCTCTGCAACAGTCCTTCTGCACCTCAGTCTGAAAACTCTGTTCTCTGCAACGATCCTTCTGCACCGCAGTCTCCAACCTCTGTTCTCTGTAACAGTCCTGCTGTACCACATTCTGTAAGCTCTTCTCTCTGTAAGATTCTTCTGCAACCCTGTCTCCAAACTCTGCTGTCTGTAACAGTCCTTCTGCACCCCAGTCTCCAACCTCTGCTCTCTGTAACAGGCCTTTTGAACCCCATTCTCCAACCTCTGCTCTCTGCAACAGTTCTTCTGCACCCGAATCTCCAAACACTGCTTTCTGTATCAGTCCATCTGCACCCCAATCTCCAACCTCTGCTCTCTGTAACAGTACTTCTGCAACCCGGTCTCCAACATCTGCTCTCCGCAAAAGTCCTTGTGCACCAAAGTCTCCAACCTCTGCCTCTGTAAGAGTTCTACTGCAACACAGTCTTCAACCCGTACTCTCTGCAACAGTCCTTCTTCACCCAAATCTCAAACCTGTGCTCTCTGCAACAGTCCTGCTACACCCCATGCCCAGCCTCTGCTCTCTGCAGCAGTCCCTCTGAGACCAAGTCTCCAACGTCTGCTCTCTGTAACAATCCTTGTGCACCTCAGTCTCCAACCTCTGCACTCTGCAATGGTCCTTCTGCACTTTGGGCTCTACTCTCTGTAAAAGTACTTATGCACCCCTTCTCCAAACTCTTCTCTTAGTAACAGGCCTTCTGTACCCCAGTCTCCGACCTCTGTTCTCTATAACGATCCTTCTGCACCCCAGTCTCCAACCTCTGCACTCTTTACCAGTTCTTCAGCACCCCAGTCTCCAAACTCTGCTCTCTGTAACAGTCTTTCTGTACCTTAGTCTCCAACCTTGCTCTCTGCAACAGTCCTTCTGCACTCCAGTCTCCAGCCTCTGCTCTCTGCAACAGTCCTTCTGCACCCCAGTCTCCAACATGTGCTCTCTGCAAAAGTCTTTCTGCACCTCAGTCTGAATACTCTGTTCTCTGCAACGATCCTTCTGCACCCTAGTCACCAACCTCTGCTCTCTGTAACAGTCCTGCTGCACCTTGGTCTACAACCTCTGCTCTCTGTAAGATTCTTGTGCAACCTTGTCTAAAAACTCTGCTCTTTGTAACAGTTCTTCTGCACCCTAGTATCTGACCTCTGTTCTCTGTAACAGGCCTTTTGCACGCCAATCTCCAACCTCTACTCTCTGTAACAGTCCTTTGCACCACAGTCTCCAACCTCTGCTCTCTGCAACAGTCCTTTTGCACCTCAGTCTTCAATCTCTGCTCTAAGCAACGATTCATCTGCACCTCAGTATCCAAACTCTACTCTCTGTAACAGTCCTCCTGCTCCCCAGTCTCTAACCTCTGCTGTGTGCAACGATCCTTCTTCACCCCAGTCTGCAACGTCTGCTCTCTGCAACAAACCTTCTGCACACCAGTCTGCAACATCTGCTCTATGCAACAGTCTTTTGCACCCCTGTCTCCAACCTCTGCTTTATGTAATATCCTTCTGCACCACAGTTTCAAAACTCTTCTCCCAGTAACATTCCATATCTACCCCAGTCTCCAACCTCTGCTTTCTGCAACGGTATTGCTGCACATGAGTCTCCAACCTCTGTTCTCAGTAATAGTCCTTCTTCTCCCCATCTCCAACCTCTTCTCTATAACAGTTCTTCTGCACCTCAGTCTCCAACCTCTGCTCTATGCAACAGTACTTCTGCACCCCTGTCTCCAACCTCTGCTCTCTGTAAGATCCTTCTGCACCCTAGTATCCAAACTCTGCTCTCTGTAAGAGTCCTTTTGCACCACAATCTCCAACATGTGCTCTCTGCAACAGTCCTTCTACACCCGATTCTCTAAACTCTGTTCTCTGCAACAGTCCTTCTGAACCACAGTTTCCAACATCTGCTCTCTGAAACAGTCCTTCTTTACCCTAGTCTCCAACGTATACTCACTGTAACAGTCCTGTACTGCAGTCTCCAAACTCTGCTCTCTCTAAAGGTCCTTCTGCACCACAGTCTCCAACCTCTGCTCTCTGTATCAGTACTTCTGCACCCCAGTCTCCTATTTATGCTCTCTGTAACATTCCATCTGCACCTCAGTCTCCAAACTCAGCTCTCTGCGACAGTTCTTCTGCACCCCAGTCTCTAAACTCTTCTCTCTGCAACAGTTTTTCTGAACCCCAGTCTCCAATATCTGCACTCTGAAATAGTCCTTCTCAACCCCAGTCTCCAACCTCTGCTCTCTGTAACAGGCCTCCTGTACTGCGGTCTTTAAAGTCTGCTCTCTGTAATTTACCTTCTTCACCACAGTCGCCAACCTCTTCTTTCTCTATCAGTCCTTCTGCACCCCAGTCTCAAACCAGTGATCTCTGTAACAGTCCTTCTGCATCTCAGTCTCCAAACTCTGCTCTCTGCAACATTTCTTCTGCACCCAAGTCTTCAAACTCTGTTCCCTCAAAAAGTCCTTCTACACCACAGTCTCCAACCTCTGCTATCTGCAACAGTCCTTCTGCATCCAAGTCTCCAAAATATGCTCTCTGTAACAATCCTTCTGCACCTCAGTCTCCAACCTCTACTCTCTGTAACAGTCATTCTGCACCTCAGTCTCAAACCTCTGCTCTGTGTAAGATCTTTAGGCAACCAGTCTCCAAACTCTTCCCTCTGTAACAGTCCTTCTGCACCCTGTCTCCAAACCTTTCTCTCTGTAACAAGCATTCTGCACACCAGTCTCCAACCTGTTTTCTCTGTACCAAACCTCTGCTCTCTACAACAATCCTTTTTCACCCCAGTCTCCAATGTCTGCTCCTTGCAACAGTCCTTCTGCACGCAAGTCTCCAAAAACTGCTCTATGCAACAGTCCTTCTGCGCCTCAGACTAAAAATTCTGTGCTCTGAAATGATCTTTCTGCACTCCAGTCTTTAAACACTGCTCTCTGTAACAGTCTTTCTGCTTCCGAGTCTCCAACCTCTGCTCTCTGTAACAGGACCTCCGCAAGTCAGTCTCCAATGTCTGCTCTCTGCAACAGTCCTTCTGAACCCCAGTCTCCAACCTCTGCTATCTACAACAGTCCTTGTGCACCCTACTTACCAACATCTGCTCTCTGCAACAGTCCTTTTTCACCCCAGTCTCCAACATCTGCTCTCTTCAACAGTTCTTCTGCACCTCAGTCTGAAAACTCTGCTCTCTGCAACGACACTTTTGCACCCCAGTCTCCTACCTCTGCTCTCTGTAACAGTCCTTCTACACCTCAGTCTCCCAAATCTGCTATCTGTAAGATTCTTCTGACACCAAGTCTTTACACTCTGCACTCTGTAGCAGTCCTTTTGCACCCCAGTCTCCAAACTCTGCTCTCTGCAACAGTCCTTCTGCACCCCAGTCTCCAAACTCTGGTCTGTGTAACAGTCTTCTGCACCACAGTTTCTAAAATCTGCTCTCTGCAACAGTCTTTCTGCACCCTAGTCTCCAAACTCTGCTCTCTGCATTGATCCTACTGCACCCCAGTCTCCAACCTCTGATCTCTACAAGAGTCCTTCTGCACCTCAGTCTCCAACTTCCGCTCTCTGTAAGATGTTCTTCACCCCTGTCTCTAAGCTCTGCTCCTTTCAACCATCCTTCTGTACACCAGTCTCCAACCTCTACTCTATGTAACAGGACTTCTGCACCTTAGTCTTTAATCACTGCTCTCTGCAACAGTCCTTCTGCACCACAGTCTCTAAACCCTGATCTCTGTTAGATCCTTCTGCACTCCAGATTCTCAACTCTGTTCTCTGTAACATTCCTTCTCTTCCCCAGTCTTTATCCTCTGCTTTGTGCAATGTCCTGCAGCACCTTAGTCTCCAACCTCTGTCCTCTGCAACAGTCTTTCTGCTCCCAGTCTCCAACCACTGCTCTCCGTAACAGGCCTTCTGCACCCCAGTCTCCAAATACTGCTTTCGGTATCAGTCCTTCTGAACCTCAGTCTCAAACCTCTGCTCTCTGTATCTATCCTTCTGCACCTCAGTCTCCAACCTGTGCTCTCTGTATCATTCCTTTTGCACCCCAGTCTCCAACCTCTGCTCTCTGTAACAGTTTTTCTATACTGCAGTCTCCAAACCTTGTTCTCTGTAACGGTCCTTCTGCACCCCAATTTCCAACCTCTACTTTCTGTAACAATCTTTCTGCACATCAGTCTGATACCTCTGCTCTCTACACGATCCTTCTGCACCCCAGTTTCAAAACATTGCTCTATGTAACAGTCCACCTGCACCTCAATCTCCACCCTCTCCTCTCTATAACAGGCCTTCTGCATGCCAGTCTCCAAAGTCTTCTCTCTGTAGCAGGCCTTCTGCACCCCAGTCTCCAAAATCTGCTCTCTGGAATGATCCTTCTGTAACCCAGGCTCCAAACTCTGCTCTCTGCAATGATTCTAGTGCACTCCAGTCTCCAACCTCTGATCTCTGCCACAGTCCTTCTGCACCACAGTCTCCAAATTCTGCTCTCTGTAAGATCCTTCTGCACTTCTGTATCCAACCTCTTCTCTCTGTAACAGTCCTTCTGCATCCAAGTCTCTAACCTCGACTCTCTGTAGCAGGACTTCCACACATCAGTCTCTAAACTCTGCTCTCTGCAACAGTCCTTCTGCAGCATATTCTCCAACCTCTGCTCTCTACAACAGTCATTCTGCACCCTAGTTACCAACATCTGCTCTCTGCAACAGTCCTTCTGCTCCCCAGTCTCCAACATCTGCTCTCTGGAACAGTTCTTCTGAATCTAAGTCTGAAATTTCTGCTCTCTGCAACGACCCTTTTGCTCCCAAGTCTCCTACCTCTGCTCTCTGTAACAGTCCGTCTTCTCCGTAGTCTCCCAACTCTGCTCTCTGTAAGATCCTTCTGCAACCCAGTCTTTAAACTTTGCACTCTGTAACAGACCTTCTGCACAACAGTCTCCAGCCTCTGCTCTCTGTACCAGGCCTTCTGCACCCCAGTCTCCAACCTTTTCTCTCTGCAACGATTTTTCTCCACCCCAGTCTTCAACATCTGCTCTCTGCAACAGTCCTTTTGCACCCCAGTCTCCAAACTCTGCTCTGTATAAGATCCATCTGAACCCCTGTCTTCAACCTCTTCTCTCTGTAACAGTCCTTCTGCATTCCAGTCTCCAAACTCTGATCTCTGTAACAGTCCTTCTGCACCTCAGTCTCCAAACTCTGCTCTATGTAATAGTCCTTCTTCACCCCAGCCTCAAAAATCTGCTCTCTGTAACAGTCCTTCTTCACCCCAGTCTCCAACATCTGCTCTCTGCAGCAGTCTTTCTGAACCCCAGTCTCCAAACTCTGCTCTTTTCAACGATCCTTCTGGACCCCTGTCTCCAACGTCTTCTCTCTGCCACAGTCCTTCTACACAACAGTCTCCAACCTCTCTTCTCTGCGACAGTCCTTCTGAACCTTAGTCTCTAAACACTGATCTCTGTGACAGTTATTCTACACCTCAGTCTTCAACAACTGCTCTCTGCAACGGTCCTTCTTCACCCCAGTCTCCAAACTCTGCTCTCTAGAACAGTCCTTCTATACACCAGTCTCTATAATGTACTCTCTGCAACGATCTTTCTGCACTCCAGTCTCCAAGGTCTGCTCTCGGCAACAATCCTTCTGCACCCCAGTCTCAAAAATTTCCTCTCTGTAAGATCGTTCTGGATCCCACTCACCAAACTCTGCTCTCAGTATTAGTTCTTCTGCACCCCAGTCTCCAAACACTGCTCTCTGTAACAGTTTTTCTGCACATCAGTCTTCAACAACTGCTCTCTGCAACAGTCCGCCTGCACCCCAGTCTCCAACGTCTGCTCTCTGCAACAATCGTTCTGCACCCAAGTCTCCAGACATTCTTTTCTTTAAAATTCTTCTGCACCCTAATTTCCACACTCTGCTCTCTGTAACATTCCTTCTGCACCGCAGTCTCCAACGTCTGCCCTCTGCAATGGTTCCTATGCACCCCAGTCTCCAACCTTGTTCTCTACAACAGTTCTTTTGTACTTCAGTCTCTAAACTCTGCTCTCTGTAATGGTCATTCTGCACCCCAGTCTCCAAAATCTGCTTTCTGTATCAGTCCTTCTGCACCACAGTCTCCAACCTCTGCTTTCTGCAACAGTTTTTCTGCACCCCAGTATCCAACATCTGCTCTGCAACAGTCTTTCTGCACCACAGTCTCAAACATCTGCTTTGTTTAACAGTCCTTCTGTACTGCAGTCTCCAAACTCTGCTCTCTGTAACGGTCTTTCCGCACCCCAGTTTATAAACTCTGCTCTCTGTAACATTCCTTCTTCAACCCAGTCTCCCCAGTTGCCTACCTCTGCTCTCTGGAAGGATCCTTCTGCAACCCAGTCCCCAAAGTCTGCTCTCTGCAACAGTCCTTCTGCACCCCAGTCTCCAACCTCTGCTCTCTGTAACAGTCCTTCTGTACTGCAGACTCCAACCTCTGCTCTCTGTTATTGTCCTCCTGTACCCCAGTCTCCAAACTCTGCTTTCTGTATCATTCCTTCTGCACCCCTGTCTAAATCTTCTGCTCTCTGTAACAGTCTTTCTGCACCTCAGTCTCAAACTTCTGCTCTCTGCAATAGTCCTTCTGTACCCAAATCTCCAACTTCTGCTCTATGCAACGGTCCTTCTGCATCTTAATATCCAAACTCTGTTCTCTGTAACAATCCTTCTGCACCCCAGTCTCCAAATTCTGCTCTCTGCAAAGGTCCTTCTTCACCCCACTCTCCAACCTCTGCTCGCTGTAATAAGCTTCTTTACCCCAGTGTCCAAGCTCTACTGTCAGTAACAGTTCTTCTGCACTGCAGTCTTTAAACTCTGCTCTCTGTAACAATCTTTCTGCACCTCAGTCTCCAAACTCTTCTCTCTGCAGAGGTCCTTCTGCAACCCTGTATTAAACCTCTGTTCTTGCAACAGTCCTTCCACTCCCCAGTCTTCAATCTCTGCTCTTTGTAAAAGTCTTTTTGCACCCCAGTCTCCTATCTCAGCTCTCTGTTATGGTCCTTCGGCACCCCAGTCTCCAACCTCTGCTTTCTTACCAGTCGTGCACCCAAGTCTCCAAACTCTGCTCTCTGCAACAATCCTTCTGCACCCAAGTCTCCTACGTCTGCTCTCTACAACAGTCCTTCAGCACTTAAGTCTCCAACCTCTGCTCTCTGTAAGATCTTTCTGCACCCCAGTCTCCAACCTCTGCTGTCTTCAAGGGTCTTTCTGCACCTCAGTCGCCAACCTCTGTTCTCTGCAACAGTCCTTCTGCACCCCAGTCTCCAACCTCTGCTCTCTGTAACAGTCCTTCTGCATCCCAGTCTCCAACCTCTGCTCTCCGTAACAATCCTTCTGCACCTAAGTCTCCAAATTTTGCTCTCTGCAAGAGTCCTTCTGAAACGCTGTCTCTAACCTCTTCTGTCTGCAACAATAATTCTGCACCCCAGTCTCCAAGATCTGCTTTCTGTATCAGTCCTGCACCCCAGTCTCCAAAATCTGCTCTCTGTAACAGTCCTTCTTTACCTCAGTCACCAATCTCTGCTCTCTGTAACAGTCCTTCTGCACACTAGTCTCCAGTCTCTGCTCTCTGCAAGGACCCTTCTTCACCCCAGTGTCCAAACTCTGCTCTCTTTAACAGTTCTTCTGCACCACAGTCTTTAACCTCTGCTCTCTGCAACAGTCCTTCTGCACCCCAGTATCCAACCTCTGCTCTCTGCAACACTCCTTCTACACCCCAGTCTCAAACCTCTGCTTCCTGTAAGATCCTTCTGCACACCTGTATTCAACCTCTGATCTCTGTAATGGTCTTTCTTCATCCCCGTCTCCAAACTCTGCTTTCTGTATCAGTCCTTCTGCACCACAGGCTTCAACCTCTGCTCTCTTTAACAGTCCTTCTGCACCCCGTCTCCAATTTCTGCTTTCTGCAACAGTCTTTCTACATGCCACTTTAAAACTCTGCACTCTGCAACATTCCTTTTGTACCCCAGTCTCCAAACCCTGCTCTCTGTATCAGTCCTTCTGCACCCAAGTCTCCAAACTCTACTCTCTGCACCTCCGTCTCCAACCTATGCTCCCCGTAACAATCCTTATGCACATCAGTCTCCAACATCTTCTCTCAGCAAAGGTCCTTATGCACCCCAGTCTCCAACTGCAGTTCTCTGCAACATTCTTTCTGCAACACAGTCTACAACATCTTCTCTCTTTAACAGTCCTTTTGTACTGTAGTCTCGAAATTCTGCTCTCTGTAACAGGCCTTCTGCACCCAAGTCTCCAAACTCTGCTCTCTTTAACAGTCTTTCTGCACCCCATTCTCCAACATCTGCTCTCTGCAACAGTCTTTCTGCACCAAGTTTCCATAATTCTCTCACTATATTATGCTTCTGCACGCCAGTCTCCTAACTCTGCCCTCTGTATCAGTCCTTCTGCACCCCAGTCTCCATTCTCTTCTCTCTGCAACAGTGCTTCTTCACCTCAGTCTCCAAACTCTTCTCTTTGTATGATGGTTCTGCACCCCAGTCTACAACCGCTGCTCCCGTAAACAGTCCATCTACACCTTAGTCTCCATAATCTGCAATACAACAGTCCTTCTGCACCCCAATCTCCAACCTATACTCTCTGTAAGATAATGCTGCACACCTGTCTCCAACCTCTGCTTTATGCAAGAGTCCTTCTGTACCCCAGTCTCCAAAGTCTGCTCTCTGCAGCAGTCCTTTTACAACCCAGTCTATAAACTCTGCTCTTTGCAACAGTCCTTTTACAACCCAATCTCCATACTCTGCTCACCAAATAATCCTATTGCACCCCAGTCTCTAACCCATGCTCTCTGTAACAGTCCTTCTGTACCGTAGTCTCTAAACTCTTTTCTCTGTAAGTGTCCTTATGTACTCCAGTATCCAACCTCTGCTTTCTGTATCAGTCGTTTTGAACCACAGTCTCCAAACTATGCCCTCTGTATCAGTCCTTCTGCAACTCAGTCTGCAACCTCTGCTTTCTAAAACAGTCCTCTTGAATGCCAGTCTTCATACTCTGCTCTCTGCAACAGTCATTTTGCACACCAGACTTCAACATCTGCTCTCTAAACAGTTCTTCTCCACCCCAGTCTTTAACCTCTGCTCTTTTTAACAGTCTTTCTGTACTGCAGTCTCCAACCACTGCTTTCTGTGAGGGTCCTTCTGCACACGTGTCTCCAAGCTCTGCTTTCTGTATCAATCCTTCTGCACCCCAGTATCCAACCTCTGTTCTCTGCAGCTGTCCTTCTGCACCCCAGGCTACAAACTCTGTTCTCTGTAACACTCCTTCTGCACCCCAGTCTCCATCCTCTCCTCTCTGCAACAGTCCTTCTGCACCTCAATTTCCAATCTCTGCTCTCTGTAACAATCCTTCTGCACCTCTGTCTCCAACTTCTGCTCTCTATAAAAGTTCTTCTGCACCCCAGTCTTCGACCACTACTCTCTGCAACGGTCCTCCTGCACCCAAGACTCCAAACTCTGCTCTCTGAAACAGTCCTTGTGTACCACAGTCTCAAACCTCTTCTCTCTATAATGGTCCTTCTTCACACCAATTGCCAACCTCTGCTTTCTGAAAAAGTCACTCTGCACCTCAGTCTCCAACAGCTGCTCTCTGTAACAGTCCTTCTTAGCCTCAGTGTGAAACCTCTGCTCTCTGCAACAATCCTTCTAAACCCCAGTCTCCAAACTGTGGTATCTATAAAAATGCTTCTGCACCCCATTCTCTAACATCTGCTCTCTGTAACAGGTCTACTTCAACCCAGTCTCCAAGCTTTGCTCTCTGTAACAGTCATTCTGCACCTCAGTCTCCACCTCATCTCTCTGCAACGGCCCTTCTGCACCCCAGTATCCAACCTCTGTTCTCTGCAGCTGTCATTCTGCACCCCAGGCTACAAACTCTGTTCTCTGTAACACTCCTTCTGCACCCCAGTCTCCATCCTCTCCTCTCTGCAACAGTCCTTCTGCACCTCAATTTCCAATCTCTGCTCTCTGTAACAATCCTTCTGCAACTCTGTCTCCAACGTCTGCTCTCTATAAAAGTCCTTCTGCACCCCAGTCTTCGACCACTACTCTCTGCAACGGTCCTTCTGCACCCAAGACTCCAAACTCTGCTCTATGTAACAGTACTTCTGTAATGCAGTCTCCAACCTCTGCTCTCTGTAACAGGCCTTCTGCACCCAAGTCTCCAAACTCTGCTCTCTTTAACAGTCCTTCTGCACCCCAGTCTCCATCCTCTGCTCTCTGCAACAGTCTTTCTGCACCAAGTTTTCATAGGTCGCTCGCTGTATGATGTTTCTGCACCCCAGTCTCCCAATTCTGCCCTCTGTATCAGTCCTTCTGCACCCCAGTCTCCAACCTATGCTCTCTGTAAGATAATCTTGCACACCTGTCTTCAACCTCTGCTCTCTGTAACAGTCTTTCTGTAACTCAGTCTCCAACCTTTGCTTTATGCAACAGTCCTTCTGCACCCCAGTCTCCAAGGTCTGCTCTCTGCAGCAGGCCTTCTACAACCCAGTCTACAAACTCTGCTCTCTGCAACAGTCCTTCTACAACCTAGTCTCCATATTCTGCTAACCCCAACGATCCTTCTGCACCCCAGTCTCGAATCCATGCTCTCTGTAACAGTCCTTCTGTACCGCAGCCTCCAAACTCTTTTCTCCGTGAGTGTCCTTATGTACTCTAGTATCCAACCTCTGCTTTCTGTATAAGTCGTTTTGAACCACAGTCTCCAAACTATGCTCTCTGTCTCAGTCCTTCTGCAACTCAGTCTGCAACCTCTGCTTTCAGAAACAGTCCTCTTCAACCCCAGTCTCCATCCTCTGCTCTCTGCAAAAGTCCTTTTGCACACCAGTCTCCAACATCTGCTCTCTGCAACAGTTCTTCTCCACCCCAGTCTCCAACCTCTGCTCTTTTTAACAGTCCTTCTGTACTGCAGTCTCCAACCACTGCTCTCTGTAAGGGTCCTTCTGCACACGAGTCTCCAAGCTCTGCTTTCTGTCTTAGTCCTTCTGCACCCGAGTCTCCAACCTTTATTCTGTGTAACTGTCCTTCTGCACCTTAGTCTCCAAACTCTACTCTCTGCTACAGTCCTTCTTCACCCCAATCTCCAACCTCTACTCTCTGCAACAGTCCTTCTACACCCCAGTCTAAATCCTCTGCTCTCTGCAACAGTCATTCTGCACCCCAGTCTCCAACCTCTGCTCTCTTTATCAATCATTCTGCACCTCAGTCTCCAAGCTCTGCTCTCTGCAACGGTCCTTCTGCACCTCGGTCTCCAAACTCTACTCTCTGCAACAGTGCTTCTGCACCTCAGTCTCCAACCTCTGATCTCTGTAAGACCCTTCTGAAACCCAGTCTTCAAACTCTGCTCACTGAAACAGTATTTCTGCACCCCATCTCCAAACTCTACTCTCTGTAACCATAATTCTGCACCTCTGTCTTCAAACTCTGCTCTCTGCAAAGGTGCTTCTGCACCCCAGTCTCCAACCTCTGTTCTCTGAAACAGTCCTTCTGCACCTCATTCTCCAACCTCTGCACGCTGTAGCAGTCCTTCTGTACCAGAGTCTCCAATCTCTGCTCTCTTTATCCGTCCTTCTCCTCCCCAGTCTCCAACATCTGCTTTCTCAATAAGTCCACTCTCCAACCTCTGCTCTCTTTAACAGTCTTTCTGCACCTCAGTCTCTAACCTCTGCTTTCTGTAACAGTCCTCCTGCACCCCAGTCTTCAACCTCTGCTCTCTGCAACATTCATTTTGCACCCCAGTCTCCTACCTGTGCTCTCTGTAAAAGTCCTTTAGCACATCAGTCTCCAACCTCTTCTCTCAGCAATGGTCCTTATGCACCCCAGTCTCCAACTTCTGTTCTCTGCAACTGTCCTTCTGCACCTCAGTCTCCAATCTCTGCTCTCTGTCAGAGGCCTTCTGCACTCCAGTCTCCAACCTCTTCTCTCTGTAACAGGCCTTCTGCACCCACGTCTACAAACTCTGCTCTCTTTAACAGTCCTTCTGCACCCCAGTCTCCAACCTCTGCTCTCTGCAACAGTCTTTCTGCACCTCAGTCTCCATAATTCGCTCGTTGTAAGATGCTTCTGCACACCAGTCTCCCAACTCTGCCCTCTGTATCAGTCCTTCTGCAACCCAGTCTCCAATCTCTGCTCTCTGCAACAGTTCTTCTGCACCTCAGTCTCCGAAATCTGCTCTCTGTATGATGCTTCTGCACCCTAGTCTACAAACTCTGCTCTCTGTAACAGTCCTTCTACACCCTTGTCTCCATGATCTGCTCTGCTACAGTCCTTCTGCACCTCACTCTCCAACCTATGCTTTCTGTAAGATAATTTTGCACACCTTTCTCCAACCTCTGCTCTCTGTATCAGTCCTTCTGTACTGCAGTCTCCAACCTCTGCTCTCTGTAACGGTCCTTACGCACCTGAGTCTCCAAACTCTGCATTATGTATCAGTCATTCTGCACCCTGTCTCCGACTTCTGCTTTCTGTAACAGTCCTTCTGCACCTCAAACTCCGACCTCTGTTCTCTGCAAAAGTCCTTCTGATCCCCAATCTCCAACCTCTACTCTCTGCAACAGTCATTCTGCACCTCAGTGTGCAAACTCTGCTCTCTGTAAGATCCTTCTGAAACCCAGTCTTCTACCTCTGCTTTCTGAAATGGTCCTTCTGCACCGAAGTCTCCAAACTCTGATCTCTACAACAGTTATTCTGCTCCCCAGTCTAAAACCTCTGCTCTCTGTAACAGTCCTTCTGTACCGCAGTCTCCAACCTCTGTTCTCTTCAAGGGTCCTTCTGCACCACATTCTCCAACCTCTGCTTTCTGTATCAGTCCTTCTGCACCACATTCTCAAAACTCTGCTGTCTGTATCAGTCCTTCTGCACTTCAGTCTCCAACCTCTGTTGTCTGCAATAGTCCATATGCACAAGAGTCTCCAAATACTGCTCTATGCAGCATTCCTTCTGCACCCCAGTCTCCAACATCTGCTCTCTGCAACCGTCCTTCTCCAACCCAGTCTCCATCCTCTGATCCCTGCAACAGTCCTTCTACACCCCAGTCTCCATCCTCTGCTCTCTGGAACAGTCCTTCTAAACACTAGTCTTCATCATCTGCTCTGCAACAGTCTTTCTGCACCCCAGTCTCAAATCTCTGCTCTCTGTAACAGTCCTTCTGCACCCCGCTTTCAAACCTCTGCTCGCTGGAACGATTCCTCTGCACCCCAGGCTCCCATCTCTGCTCTCTTCAACAGTCCTTGTCCACCCAATCTTCAACATCTGCTCTCTGCAACAGTTCTTCTGTACCTCAGTCTGAAGACTCTGCTCTCTGCAATTATCCTTCTGCACCCCAGTCTCCAAACTCTGCTCTCTGTAACAGTCCTTATGTACCTCAGTCTTTAACTTCTGCTCTGTATCAGTCCTGCACCCCTGCTTCCCAGATCTGCTCTCTGTAACTGTCCTTCTTCACCTCAGTCTTTAACCTCTGCTCTGTGTAAGAGTCCTTCGGCATCTCAGTCTGGAAACTCTGCTCACTGCAAGGAACCTTCTGTACCCAAGTCTCCAAACTCTGTTCTCTGCAATGATTCTTCTGAAACTCAATCTCTAACATCTACTCTCTGCAACGATCCTTCTGCATCTCAGTCTCCAAACTCTGGTCTCGAAAGATCTTTCTGCATCCCAGTTTTCAAAATCTGCTCTCTGTAATATTCCTTCTCCAAGCCAGTCTCCAACCTCTTCTTTCTGCAACGGTCCTGCTTCACCCCAGTCTCCAACATTTGTACTCCGCAACAGTCCTTCTGCTCCCCAGTCTCCAAACTCTGCTCTCTGTAATAGTCCTTCTGTACCAAAGTCTGCAAACTCTGCTCTCTTTAAAGGTCCTTTTGCACTCCAGTCTCCAACCTCTGCCTTCATTATCCGTCCATCTGATCCTCAGTCTCCAACCTCTGCTCTCTGCATAAGTCTTTCTGTACCCCATTCTCCAACTTCTGCTCTCTGCAACAGTCCTTCTGAACAACAGTCTCCAACATCTGCTCTCTGAAAAAGTCCTTGTGTACCCTAGTCTCCAATCTCAGCTCTCTGCAACAGTCCTTCTTCAACTCAGTCTCAAACCTCTGCTCTCTGTAAGATCTTTTTAAACCCAGTCTAAAAAACTCAGCTCTCTGTAAAAGTTCTTCTGCACCCCAGTCACCAAACTCTTCTCTCTGCAACAATTCTTCTCCATTCCAGTCTCCACCCTCTGCTCTCTGCAAAAGTCCTTCTGCAACCTATTGTCCGACATCTGCTCTCTGTAAGATTCCTTCTGCACCCCATTCTCCACACTCTGCTTTCTGTATCAGTCTTTCTGCACCCCAGTCTTCAAAATCTGATCTCTGCAACAGTCTTTCTGCACCCTAGTTAGCAACATCTGATCTCTGCAACAATCATTCGGCACCCCAGCCTCCAATCACTGCTCTCTGTAAAAGAAATTCTGTACTGCAGTCCAACCTCTGCTCTCTGTAACCTTCTTTCTTCACCACAACCTCCAATCTCTGCTTTCTCTATCAGTCCTTCTGCACCCAAGTCTCCAAACTATGCTCTCTGTAAGAGTCCTACTGCACATCAGTCTCCAACCTCTTCTCTCTGTAAGATCCTACTGCACCCCAATATCCAAACTCTGCTCTCTGTATGATGCCTTCTCTACCCCAGTCTCCAAACTATGCTTTCTGAAATGGTCGACCTGAACCCCAGTCTCAAACCTCTGTCCTCTGCAACAGTTTTTCTGCTCCCCAGTCTCCAGCCTCTGCTCTCTGTAACAGTCCTTCTGTTCCACAGTCTCAAAACTCTGCTCTCTCTAAGATTCTTCTGAAAACCAGTCTCCAAACTCTGCTTTCAGTAACAGTACTTCTGAACCCAGACTCCAACCTTTGCTCTCTGTAACAGTCCTTCGGCACCCCCAGTCTCCACCCTCTGCTCTCTGTAACGATTCTTCTGCACCCAAGTCTCCAACCTCTGCTCTCTGCAACAATCCTTCCTTGCCCCAGTCTCCAAACTTTTTTCACTGGAAGCTTCTTCTGCACCCCAGTTTCCAAACTCTTCTCTCGGTTACATTCCTTCTGAACCACAGTCTCTAACGTCTACTCTATCCAATGGTACCTATGCACCCCAGTCTTTAACCTTGTTCTCTACAACAGTTCTTCTGTACCGTAGTCTTCAACCTCTTTTCTCTGTAAGGTTCCTTCTGCACCCCATTCTCCAAACTTTGCTCTCTGTAAAAGTCCTTCTGCACCTCACTCTGCAACCTCTGCTCTCTGCAACAGTCCTTCTGCACCCCAGTCTTCAAAATCTGCTTTCTGCAACAGTCCTTTTCGACCACAGTCTCCAACTTCTGCTCTGTGTTACCGTCCTTCTGTACTTCAGTCTCCAACCTCTGCTCTCTTTAACGGTCTTTCTGCACCCAAGTCTCCAAACTCTGCTTTCTGTATCAGTCCTTCTGCACCCTGGTCTCTAAACTCTGCTCTCTGTAACAATCTTTCTGCACCTCAGACTCCAACCTCTGCTCTCTGCAACAGTCCTACTGCGCCACAATCTCCAACCTCTGCTGTCTGCATCAGTCCTTCTGCACCTCAGTGTCCAAACTCTGCTCTATGTATGATCGTTCTGAAACCCAGTCTCCAACCTCTGCTATCTGCAATGGTCCTTCTGCACCCCACTCTCCAAACTCTGTTCTCCACAACAGTTATTCTGCACCCCAGTCTCCAACCTTTGCTCCCTGTAACAGTTCTTCTGTACCACAGTATCCAACCTCTGTTCTTTGTAAGGGTCCTTCTGCACCTCAGACTGAAAACTCTGCTCTCTGCAACAGTCCTCCTGCACCCCAGTCTTTAACCTCTGATCGCTGCAAAAGTCCTTCTGCACACCAGTCTCCGAATTCTGCTCTCTGCAATATTTCTTTTCCACCCCAATCTCCAACCTCTGCTCTCTGTAACCGTCCTTCTGTACTGCTGTCTTCAACCTCTTATCTCTGTAACGGTCCTTCTGCACCCCAGTCTCCAAAGTCTGCTTTCTGTATCAGTCCTTCAGCACCCCGGTCTCTATACTCTGCTCTCTGCAACAGTCTTTCTGCATCTCAGACTCGAATCTCTGCTCTCTGCAAAAGTTCTACTGTGCCCCAACTCCATTCTCTGCTCTCTGTAACAGTCCTTCTATACCGCAGTCTCCAAACTGTGCTCTCTGTAATGGTCTTTATGCACCCCAGTCTCCAAACTCTGCTTTGTGTTTCAGTCATTCTGCACCGCAGTCTCCAACCTCTGCTCTCTGTGACAGTTCTTCTGCAACCTGTCTCCAAGCTCTACTCTCTGTAACAGTCCTGCTGCACCAAAATCAAAACTCTGCACTCTATAACAATCTTTCTGAACCCCAGTGTTAAAACTCTGCTCTCTTTAAAAGTTATTCTGAACCAGAATCTCCAAACTCTGCTCTCTGTAACACTTTTTATGCACCCCAGTCTCCATCCTCTGCTCTCTGTAAGAATCCTTCTGAACCCCAGTCCTCAACCTCTGCTCTCTGTAAAAGTCTTTCTGCACCTCAGTCTCCAAACTCTGCTCTCTGTAACTATCCTTTTGCACCTCAGTCTCCAAACTCTGAAGTCTGTAACAGTCCTTCTGAACCCCAGTCTCCAACATCTCCTCTCTGCAATGTTCCTTCTGCATCCCAGTGTCCAAACTCTGCTTTCTGTAACAGTCCTTCTCTACCGCAGTCTCCAAACTCTTCTCTCTGTAACAATTCTTCTGAACCCCAATTGCCAACCTCTTCTTTCTCTAATAGACCTTTGCCCCTCAGACTACAACTTGTTCTCTCTGTAACAGTCCTTCTGCACCCCAGTCTCAGACCTCTGCTCTCTATAAAAGGCTTTCTGCACTTCAGTTTCCAAACTTTGCTCTCTGTAACAGGCCTTCTGCACTCCAGTCTCCAACCTCTTCTCTCTTAAACAATTTTTTGCACCTCAGTTTCCAAATACTACTCTCTGCAACAGTCTTTCTGCACCCTAGTCTCCAACCTCTGCTCTCTGTAAGATTCTTCTTCGTGCAGTCTTCAACCTCTGCTCTCTGTAACAGTCCATATGCACCCCAGTATCCAACCTCTGCTCTCTGTAACAATCTTCTGCAACTAAATCTCCAACCTCAGCTCTCTTCATCGGTCCTTCTGCACCCCAGTCTCCAAACTCTCTTCTCTGCTACAGTTTTTCTGCACCCCCATCTCCAACCTCTGCTTTCTGTATCAGTTCTTCTGTACCCCAGTCTCCAACCTCTGCTCTTTGTAACAGGACTTCTGCACCTCAGTCTACAACCTCTGCCCTCTGGAACAGTCCTTCTGCACCCTAGTATCCAACCTCTACTCTCTGCAACATGTCTTCGGCACCCTAGTCTCCATCCTGTGCTCTCTTTAACTGTCCTTCTGCACCCCAATATCCAACATCTGCTCTCTGTAAGTATCGTTCTCCACCAAAGTCTCCATTCTCTTCTCTCTGCAACGATCCTTCTGCACCCCAGTCTTCAACCTCTGCTCTCTGTAACAGTCTTTATGCAGCTCAGTCTCCAACCTATGCTCTCTCTAAAATCCTTCTGCACACCAGTCTACAAAATCTGCTCTCTGAAACGATCCTTTAGAACCCCAGTCTCTAAACTCTGCTCCCTGTAACAGTACTTCTTTACAGCAGGCTCCAAACTCTGCTCTCTGTAAAGGTGCTTCTACACCCCAGTCTCCAACATCTACTTTCTGTATTAGTCCTTCTGCACCCCAGTCTTTAAACTCTGCTCTCTGTAACAGTTCTTCTGCTCACCAATCTTAAAACTCTGCTCTCTGTAACAGTCCTTCTGCACCCTAATTGCCAACCTCTTCTTTCTGTAATAGTGCTTCTGCCCCTCAGACTACAATTTATGCTCTCTGTAACAGTCCTTCTGCACCTCAGTCTGGAACCTCTGCTCTCTGCAACAATCCTTCTGTACCCCAGTCTCCGAACTATGCTATCTGTAACAGTCCTTCTGCACCCCAGTCTCAGAACTCTGCTCTCTGTAAAAGGCCTTCTGCACCCCAGTCTCCATACTCTGCTCTCTGTAACAGTCCTTCTGCACACCAGGATCGAACATCTGCTCTCTGCAACAGTCCTTATGCACCTCAGTCTGAAAACGCTGCTCTTTGCAAAAATCCTTCTGAATCCCAGTCTTTAACCTCTGCTCTTGTAACACCCCTTATGCACCTCTGTCTGCAAAATGCTCTCTGTATGATCCTTCTGCAACCCAGTCTCGAAACTGTGCTATCTGTAACAGTACTTCTGCAACCCAGTCTCCAACCTCTGCTCTCTGCAACAGTCCTTCTGAACACCAGTCTCCAACCTCTACTCTCTATATGATCCTTATACTCCACAGTCTCCAACCTCTTCTCTCTGTAACAGTCCTTGTGCACCCCAGTCTCCAAGCTCTGCTCTATGCAACAGTCATTGTGAACCCAGTTCGACAATCTCTATGCTCTGTAAGATCCTTCTGCACCACAGTCTCCAAACTCTCCTCTCTGTAACAGTCCTTCTGCACCCCAGTATTTAACCTCTTCTCTCTGCAACAGTCCTCTTGCAACTCAATCTCGAACATCTACTCTCTGTAAGATTCTTCTGCACCACAGTCTTCAAACTCTGTTCTTTGCAACAGTCCTTCTTCACCCCGGTCTCAAACCTGTGCTCTTTGTAACAGTCCTTCTGTACTGCAGTCTCCAACCTCTGCACACTGTAACGATCCTTCTACACCCCAGTCTGCAACCTCTGCTCTCTGCAAGAGTCCTTCTGCACCTCAATCTCAAACCTCTGCTCTCTGCAACATTTCTTCTACACACAGGTCTCCAAATTGTGCTCTCTGTAACTGTCATTCTGCACCCCAGTCTAAAACCTCTGCTCTCTCTAATGATCCTTCTGTACCAGAGTCTCTAAACTCTGCTCTCTGCAGCGATCCTTCTGCACCCCAGTCTCCAACCTGTTGTCTCCGTAACTGTCTTTCTGACCCCAGTCTCCAACCTCTGCTCTCTATAAAGATCATTCTGCACCTAATTCTCCAACCTCTGCTCTCTGCAACAATCCTTCTACACCTCAGTCTCCAACATCTGCTCTCTGTAACAGGCCTTCTGCACCCCAGTCTCCAGACTCTGCTCTCTGTAACAGTTCTTCTGCACCCCAGTCTCGAATCTCTGCTCTCTGTAACAGTCCTTCTGCACCCGAGTCTCCAAACTCTGCTCTCTGTAACAATCCTTCTGCACCCAAGTCTTCAAGCTCGGCTCTCTGTACAGTTCTTCTGCACCACAATCTTCAAAATCTGCTCTCTGTAACACTCCTTCTACACCCCAGTCTCCATCCTCTCCTCTCTGCAACAGTCCTTCTGCACCTCCATCTCCAATCTTTGCTCTCTGTAACAATCCTTCTGCACGTCTGTCTCCAATGTCTGCTATCTATAACAGTCCTTCTGCACCCCCGTCTTCTACATCTGCTCTCTGCAATGGTCCTTCTGCACCCAAGACTCCAAACTCTGCTCTCTGTAACAGTCCTTCTGTACCGCAGTCTCCAACCTCTTCTCTCTATAATGGTCCTTCTTCACACCAATTGCCAACCTCTGCTTTCTGAAAAAGTCCTTCTGCACCTCAGTCTCCAACCTCTGCTCTCTGTAACAGTCCTTCTTAGCCTCAGTGTGAAACCTCTGCTCTCTGCAACAATCCTTCTAAACCCCAGTCTCCAAACTGTGGTGTCTATAAAAATGCTTCTGCACCCCATTCTCCAACATCTGCTCTCTGTAACAGGTCTACTTCAACCCAGTCTCCAAACTTTGCTCTCTGTAACAGTCATTCTGCACCTCAGTCTCCAACCTCATCTCTCTGCAACGGCCCTTCTGCACCCCAGTATCCAACCTCTATTCTCTGCAGCTGTCCTTCTGCACCCCAGGCTACAAACTCTGTTCTCTGTAACACTCCTTCTGCATCCCAGTCTCCATCTTCTCCTCTCTGCAACAGTCCTTCTGCACCTCAATTTCCAATCTCTGCTCTCTGTAACAATCCTTCTGCACCTCTGTCTCCAACGACTGCTCTCTATAAAAGACCTTCTGCACCCCAGTCTTCGACCACTACTCTCTGCAACGGTCCTTCTGCACCCAAGACTCCAAACTCTGCTCTCTGTAACAGTCCTTCTGTACTGCAGTCTCCAACCTCTTCTCTCTATAACGGTCTTCTTCACACCAATTTTCAACCTCTGCTTTCTGAAAAAGTTCTTCTGCACCTCAGACTCCAACCTCTGCTTACTGCAACAGTCCTTCTTAGCCTCAGTGTGAAACCTCTGCTGTCTGCAACAATCCTTCTAAACCCCAGTCTCCAAACTGTGGTATCTATAAAAATGCTTCTGCACCCCATTCTCCAACATCTGCTCTCTGTAACAGGTCTTCTTCAACCCAGTCTCCAAGATTTGCTCTCTGTAACAGTCATTCTGCACCTCAGTCTCCACCTCATCTCTCTGCAACGGCCCTTCTGCACCCCAGTATCCAACCTCTGTTTTCTGCAGCTGTCCTTCTGCACCCCAGGCTACAAACTCTTTTCACTGCAACAGTCTTTCTGCACCCCAGTCTCTAAACTCTACTTTCTGTATCAGTTATTCTGCACCCCAGTCTAAAAGCTCTGCTCTCTGTATCAGTCCTTCTGCACCCCATTGTCCAACCTCTGCTCTCTGCAAGTCCTTTTATACACCAGTCTCCAACATCTGCTCTCTGCAACGATCCTTCTGAATCCCAGTCTCCAACGTCTGATCTCTGCAAAAGTCCTACTACACCACAGTCTCCAACCTCTGCTATCTGCTAAAGTCCTTTTGCACCCCAGTCTCAAACCTCTGCTCTCTGCAACATTTCTTCTGCACCCCAGTCTCCAACCTGTGCTCTTTGTAACTATCCTACTGCACCCAGGTCTCCAAACTCTGCTCTTGGTAGTGATCCTTCTGCACCTCAGTCTCCAAACTCTGCTCAAGGCAAAGATTTTTCTGCATCCCAGTCTCCAAACTCTGCTCTCTGTAACAGTCCTATTGCACATCAGTGTCCAACCTCTGCTCTCTGTAGCGATCCTTCTGCACCTCATCTCCAAACTCTGCTCTCTGTAACAGGCCTTCTGCATCACAGTCTCCAACCTCTGATCTCTGTAACAGTTTTTCTGATAACCAATCTCCAAACTCTGCTCTCTGTAACACTCCTTCTGAACCCCAGTCTCCATCCTCTGCTCTCTGTAAGAATACTTTGACACCCCTGTCTCCAACCTCTTCTCTGTGTAAAAGTTTTTTTGCACCTCAGTCTCCAACCTCTGCAATCTGTAAAGGTCTTTCTGCAACCCAGTCTCCAAATTCTACTCTCTGAAACGATCCTTCTGCACCCCAGTCTCCAAACCCTGCTCTCTGTAAGAATCTTTCTGCACCCCAGTCTCCAACATCTGCTCGCTGCAACAGTCCTTCTGCACCCCAGACTCCAAACTCTGCTCTCTGTAAGAATCCTTCTGCACCCCAGTCTCCACCCTTTGTTCTCTGCAACAGTCCTTCTGCATCACAGTCTCCAAATTTTGCTCTCTGTAAAAGTCCTTCTCTTCTGGAGTCTCCAAACTCTTCCCTCTATAACGGTCCTTCTTAATCCCAGTCTCCAACATCTGCTTTGTGTATCAGTTATTCTGCACCCCAGTCTTCAACCTCTGCTCTATGTATCAGTCCTTTTGCACCTCAGTCTCCAACCTCTGTTCTCTTCCGCAGTCCTTTTACACCCCAGGAACCAAACTCTGCTCTGTGTAACGATCCTTCTGCACCTTAGTTTCCAACCTCTTCTCTCTGAAATGATACTTCTGCACTCCAGTCTTGAACCTCTACTCTCTGCATCAGTCCTTATGCACCCAAGTCTCCAAACTCTGCTCTCTGCAACATTTATTCTGCACCCCACTCTCCAACCTGTGCTCTCTGTAACTGTCCTTCTGCAACTAAGTCTCCATCCTCTGCTCTCTCTAACAGTCGTTCTGCACCCCAGTCTCCAACCTCTGCTCTCGGTAACAGTTTTTCTGCACCCCAATCTCCAAACTCTGCTCTTTGTAAAAGGTCTTCTGCACCCCAGTCTTCAACCTCTACTCTCTGTAACAAGCCTTCTGCACCCCAGTCTCCAACCTGTGCTCTCTTCAACGATCTTTCAGCACCCCAGATTCCAATATCTGCTCTGTGCAACAGTCCTTCTTCACCTCAGTCTGAAAAATCTGCTCTCTGCACCAATCGTTCTGCACCCAAGTTTCCAAACTTTGCTCTCTGTAACAAAACTTCTGAACCTCAGACTCCAAAATGCTCTCTATAAGATCCTTCTGCAACCCAGTCTCGAAACTGTGCTATATGTAACAGTGTTTCTGCACCCCAGGCTCAAAACTCTGCTCTCTGTAACAGACCGTCTGCACCCCACTCTTCAAACTCTGCACTCTGTAACAGGCTTTCTGCAACCAAGTCTTCAACCTCTTCTCTCTGCAACGATTCTTCTTCACCTCAGTCTTCATGCTCTGCTCTCTGCAACAGTCCTTCTGCACAAAAGTCTCCAAACTCTGCTCTCTGTAAAAATCCTTCTGCACCTCAGTCTTCAAACTCTGATCTCTGTAACGGTCTTTCTGCACCCCAGTCTCCAACGTCAGCTTTCTGTATCAATTTTTCTGCACCCCATTCTCCAACCTCTGCTCTCAGTAACAATCCTTCTGCACCCCAGTCTCCAAAGTCTGCTCTCTGAAACATTTCTTCTTCACCCCAGTCTCCATATGTGCTGTCTGTAACTGTCCTTCTGCACCCCAGTCTCAACCCTCTGATCTCTGTAACAATCCTTCTGGACCTTAGTCTCGAAACTCTGCTCTCTACAAAAGACCTTCTGCTCCTAAGTCTCTAACCTCTTGTCTCTGTAAAAGTTTTTCTGCACCTCAATCTCTAACATTTGCTCTTTGTTAGATTATTCTGAAAACCACTCCCCAAAGTCTGCCCTCTGTAACAGGTCTTCTGCACCCCTTCTCCAAACTCTGTTCTCTGTAACAGTCCTTTTGCACCCCAGTCTCAATACTCTGCTCTCTACACTATGCTTCTGCACTCCAATATCCATCCTCTGCTCTCTGCGAAAGTCCTTCTTCACCCCAGAATCCAAACTCTGCTCTTTGTAACAGTCCTCATGTAGTGCAGTCTCCAAAATCTGCTCTCTGTAACGGTCCTTCTGAAAGGCAGTCTCCAACCTCTGCCCTCGGTAACAGTCCTTCTGCACCTCAGTCTCTAAACTCTGCTCTCTGCAACAGTCCTCCTGCACTGCAGTCTGAAATCTTTGTTCTCTGCAACAATCCTTCTGCACCCTAGTCTCCAACATCTGCTCTCTGTAACAGTCCTGCTGCAACTTGGTCTACAACCTCTGCTCTCTGTAAGATCCTTGTGCAACCTTGTCTAAAAACTCTGCTCTCTGTAACAGTTCTTCTGCAACCTAGTCTCGAACCTCTGCTCTCTGTAAAAGGCCTTTTGCACACCAATCTCCAACCTCTACTCTCTGTAACAGTCCTTTTGCACCTCAGTCTCCAACCTCTGCTCTCAGCAACTATTCTTCTGCACCTCAGTCTCCAAACTCTTCTCTCTGTAACAGTCCTTCTACTGCCCAGTCTCCAACCTCTGCTCTCTGCAACGATCCTTCTGCACCACAGTCTCCAACATCTGCTCTATGCAACAGTCCTTCTGAATCCCTGTCTCCAACCTGCTCTCTGTAATATCCTTCTGCACCACAGTTTCAAAACTCTGCTCCCAGTAACATTCCTTCTCCACCACAGTCTCCAAACTCTGCTTTCTGCAACGGTACTGCTGCACCTGAGTCTCCAACCTCTTTTCTCTGTAACAATTTTTCTTCTCCCCATCTCCAACCTCTTCTCTATACAGTCCTTCTGCACCGAAGTCTCCAACCTCTGCTCTATGCAAAAGTACTTCTGCACCCCTGTCTACAACCTCTGCTCTCTGTATGATCCTTCTGCACTCTAGTCTTTAAACTCTGCTTTCTGTAACAGTCCTTCTACACCTCAGTCTCCAACCTCTGCTCTCTGCAACAGTCCTTCTACACCCCATTCTCTAACCTCTTTTCTCTGCAACAGTCTTTCTGAACCACAGTTTCCAACATCTGCTCTCTGGAACAGTCCTTCTCTTCCCTAGTCTCCAACGTATTCTCACTGTAACAGTCTTTCTGTACTGCAGTTTCCAAACTCTGCTCTCTCTAACAGTCCTTCTGCACCACAGTTTCCAAACTCTGCTCTCTGTATCAGTACTTCTGCACCCCAGTCTCCAACCTCTGCTCTCTGTAACATTCCTTCTGCACCTCAGTCTCCAACCTCTGCTCTCTGCGACAGTTCTTCTGCACCCCAGTCTCCACCATCTGCACTCTGAAACATTCCTTCTTAATCGCAGTCTCCAAACTCTGCTCTCTGTAAGAGGCCTCCTGTACTACGGTCTCCAAAGTTTGCACTCTGTAATTTTCCTTCTGCACCACAGTCTCCAACCTCTGCTTTCTCTATCAGTCCTTCTGCACCCCAGTCTCTAACCTGTGATCTCAATAACACTCCTGCATCTCAGTCTCCAAAATCTGCTCTCTGCAACATTCTTTCTGCACCCAGTCTCCAAACTCTGCTCTCTCCAACAGTCCTTTTACACCCCAGTCTCCAACCTCTGCTATCTGAAACAGTCCTTCTGCACCCCAGTCTCCAACATCTGCTCTCTTTAACAATTCGTCTGTACCTCAGTCTCCAACCTCTACTCTCTGTAACAGTCGTTCAGCACCTCAGTCTCCAACCTCTGCTCTGTGTAAGATCTTTCTGCAACCCAGTCTCCAAATTCGTTCCTCTGTAACAGTCCTCCGGCACCCTTTCTCCAAACTTTTCTGTAACAGGCCTTCTGCACCCCAGTCTTCAAACTCTGTTCTCTGTAACAGTCCTTTCGCACCGCAGTCTCAAACCTCTGCTCTCTAAAACGATCCTTCTTCACCCCAGTCTCCAACGTCTGCTCTCTCAAAAAGGCCTTCTGCACCCAAGTCTCCAAAAACTGCTCTCTGCAACAGTCGTTCTGCACCTCAGTCTAAAAATTCTGTGCTCTGCAATAATCCTTCTGCATTCCAGTCTCCAAACTCTGCTCTCTGTAACAGTCCTTCTGCACCACAGTTTCCAAACTCTGCTCTCTGTATCAGTACTTCTGCACCACAGTTTCCAACCTCTGCTTTCTGTAACAGTCTTTCTGCACCTCAGTCCCAAATCTCTGCTCTCTGTAGCAGGCCTTCAGCACCCCAGTCTTCAAAATCTGCTCTCTCCAATGATCTTTCTTAACCCCTGTCTCCAACCTCTGATCTCTGCAACAGTCCTTCTGCACCTCAGTCTCCAAATTCTGCTCTCTGTAAAATCCATCTGAACCCCAGTGTAAAAACTCTACTCTCTGCAACAGTCCTATTGCAGCACAGTCTCCAACCTCTGCTCTCTGTACCAGTCATTCAGCACCCCAGTCTATGAACTCTGATCTCTGTAACAGTCTTTCTGCACCTCAGTCTTAAACCTCTACTCTGTAACAGTCCTTCTGCACCTCATTCTCCAACCTCTGCTCTCTGTAGGATCCTTCTCCAACCCACTCTCCAAGGTCTGCTCTCTTTAACAGTCCTTCTGAAGACCAGTCTCCAACCTCTGCTCTCTGCACCAATCCTCTTGCACCTCAGTCTCCAAACTCTGCTCTCTGCAAAAGTCCTTCTGGATCCCAGTCTCCAACATCTGCTCTCTGCAACAGTCCTTCTGTACCCCAGTCTCCAAACTCTGCTCACTTCAACAGTCCTCCTGAACCACAGTCTCCAACATCTGCTCTCTGTAAGATCCTCCTGCTCTCCAGTTTCCAAACTCTGCTCTTTGTAATATTCCTTCTCCACCCCAGGCTTTAACCTCTGCTTTCTGCAAGTGTAATGCGGCACTCCAGTCTCCAACATCTGTCCTCTGCAACAGTCGTTCTTCTCCCCAGTCTCCAATATCTGCTCTCTGTAACAATCCTTTTGTACTGCAGTCTCCAACCTTTGCTCTTTTTAACATTCCCTCTGCACCCCAGCCTTCAACCTCTGCTCTCTATAACAGTTTTTCTATACCGCAGTTTTCAAACTCTGGTCTCTGTAACTGTCTTTCTGCACCCCAATTTCCAACCTCTGCTTTCTGTAGCAGTCCTTCTGTACCTCAGTCTCCAAACTCTGCTCTCTGTAACAGTTTTTTCTACACCTAAGTCTCCAACCTCTGCTCTCTGTAACAGTCCTTCGGCACCTCAGTCTGAAACCTCTGCTCTCTGCAGGATCCTTCTGCACCCTAGTCTCCAACCACTGGTCTCTGTAACAGTACACCTGCACCCCAGTATCCAAACTCTGTTCTCTTTAACAGTTTTTCTACATCACAGTATCCAAACTCTGGCCTCTGTAACGGTCCTTCTGCACCCCATTTTCCAACCTCTGCTTTCTGTAACAGTGCTTCTGCACCTCAGTCTCCAAACTCTGCTCTCTTTAACAGTCCTCTACACCTCAGTCTCCAAACTCTGCTATCTGTAACAGTCCTTTAGAAACTCAGTCTGACACATCTGGTCTCTGCAAGATCCGTCTGCATCCCAGTCTCCAACCTGTGCTCTCTGCAATGATCCTACTTCACCCCAGTCTCCAACCTTTGATCTCTGCAAATTTTCTTCTGCACCTCAGTCTCCAAATTCTGCTCTCTGTAAGATCCTTCTTCACCCCTGTATCCATACTCTGCTCTCTGCGACAGTCCTTCTGCACCTCATTCTAAAAATTCTGCTCTCTGCAATGACTATTTTGCACCCCAGTCTTATACCTCTTCTCTCTCTTACAGTGCTTCTGTACCCCAGTCTCTAAAATCTACTATCTGCAACAGTTCTTCTGCATGCCAGTTTCCAATATCTGCTCTCTGTAACAGTCCGTCTGCACCACAGTCTCCAAACGCTGCTCTCTGTAAGATCCTTCTGCACTCTAGTTTCCAAACTTTGCTCTCTGTAACATTCCTTCTACACCGAAGTTTCTAACCTCTGTCCTCTGCAACAGTTCTTCTGCTCCCCAGTTTCTGAGATCTGCTCTCTATAACAGTCCTTCTGTACTGCATTCTCCAACCTCTTCTCTTTATAACGTTCCTTCTACATTTCAGTCTCAAACCTCTACTTTCTGTATCAGTCTGTCTGAACCCCAGTCTCCAAAGGCTGTTCTCTGTATCTATCTTTCTGCACCTAAGTCTCCAACCAGTGCTCTATGTAAGAGTCCTTCTTCACCCCAGTCTCCAACCTCTGCTCTCGATAACAGTCCTATAACGCAGTCTCCAAACTCTGCTCTCTGTTAAGGTCCTTCTGCACCCCAATTTCCAAACTCTGCTTTCTGTTACAGTCTTTCTGCACCTGAGTCTCCAAACTCTGCTATCTGTAACAGTCCTTCTACACCTCAGTCTCCAACCTCTGTTCTCTGTAACACTCTTTCTACACCTCAGTCTTAAATCTCTGCTCTCTGCAGGATTCTTTTGCACCCCAGACTCCAACCACTGCTCTCTGTAACAGTCTGCATGCAACGCAGTTTCCAACCTCTGCTCTCTGTAAGATCCTTCAGTAACCCAATCTCCAAACACTGCTCTCTGTAACAGTCCTTCTTCACCTCAGTCTCCAACCTCTGCTCTCTGTAACAGTCCTTCTGCACCTCATTCTCCAAAGTCTGCTCTCGGTAAGACCCTTCTAGAACCCAGTTTTTAAAATCTGCACTCTGTAACAGTCCTTCTGCACAACAGTCTCCAACCTCTGCTCTCTGTAACAGTCTCCAAACTCTGTTCTATGTAACAGGCAATCTGCACCTCAGTCTCCAACCTCTTCTCTCTACATCGATTCTTCTCCACCACAGTCTCTAACCTCTGCTCTCTGCAACAGTCCTTTTGCACCCCAGTCTTCAAACTCTGCTCTCTGTAAGATCCATCTGAAACCCAGTCTCCAAACTCTGCTCTCTGTAACAGTCCTTCTGCAGCCCAGTCTACAAACTCTGCTCTCTGTAATATTCCTTCTGCACCTCAGTCTCCAACCTCTGCTCTCTCTATCAGTCCTTGTGCACTCCAGTCTCCAACATCTCCTCTCTGCAAATGTCGTTAGGCACCACAGTCTCCAACCTCTGCTCTCTGTAAGATCTGTCTGCACTCCTGTTTCCAAACTCTGCTCTCTGTAACATTCATTCTCCACCCCAGTTTTTAAACTCTGCTTTCTGCAAGTGTAAAGAGGCACCCCAGTCTCCAACATCTGTCCTCTGCAACAGTCCTTCTGCTGCCCAGTCTCCAACATTTGCTCTCTGTAACAGTCCTTCTGTACCGCAGTCTCCAAACTCTGCTCTCCATAACGGTCTTTCTTTACCCCAGTCTCAAAACTCTGCTTTCTGTATCAGTTTTTCTGAACCCCAGTCTCACACCTCTGCTCTCTGTATCTATCCTTCTGTACCTTTGTCTCCAACCTGTGCTCTCTATATCATTTCTTCTACACCCCATTCTCCAACCTCTGCTTTCTGTAACAATTTTTCTATAATGCAGTCTACAAATTCTGCCTCTTTAACTGTTCTTCTGCACCACAATTTCCAAACTCTACACCCTATAACAGTCCTTCTGAACCTGAGTCTCCAAACTCTGCTCTCTGTAACAGTACTTCTACACCTCAGTCTACAACCTCTGCTCTCTGTAACAGTCCTTCTGCACCTCAGTCTCAAACCTCTGCTCACTGTAAGATCCTTCAGTAAACCAGTCTCCAAACTCTGCTCTCTATAACAATCCTTCTGAACCTCAGTCTCTAATTCTGCTCTCTGTAAGATCCTTCAGCACCCCTGTCTCCAAGCTCTGCTCCTTGCAACGATCCCTCTGCACCACAGTCTCCAACCTCTGCTCTATGTAAACAGGATTTCTGCACCTCAGTCTCCAACCTCTGCTCTCTGTAGCATCCGTCTAAAACCCAGGCTCCAAACTCTACTCTCTCTAACAGTCTTTCTACACACCAGTCTCAAAACTCTGCTCTCTGCAATGATCCTTCTTAACCCCAGTATTCAACGTCTGCTCTCTGCAACAGTCCTTCTGCACCACAGTCTCCAAACTCTGCTCTCTGCAACAGTCCTTCTGCACCCCAGACTCCAACTTCTCCTCTCTACAACAGTTCTTCTGCACCCCAGTCTCTAAACTCTGCTCTCTGTAGCATTTATTCTGCACCCCAGTATCCAAACTCTGCTCTCTACAACGATCCTTCTGGACCCCAGTCTCCAACGTCTGCTCGCTGCAACAATCCTTGTGCACCATAGTCTCCAACCTCTGCTATGTGTAAAATACTTCTGCACTCCAGTTTACAAACTCTGCTCTCTGTAACATTTCTTCTCCACCGCAGTCTCCAACATCTGTCTTCTGTAACAGTCCTTCTGCTTTCCAGTCTCCGAGATCAGCTCTCTGTAACAGTCATTCTGTACCGCAGTCTCCAACCTCTTCTCTCTGTAACGGTCCTTCTACACCCCAATTTCCAACCTCTGCTTTCTGTAACAGTCCTTTTGCACCTCAGTCTCCAAACTCTGCACTCTATAACAGTCCTTCTAATCCCCAGTCTCCATCCTCTGCTCTCAGTAACAGTCCTTCTTCAAACGAGTCTTAAAACTCTGCTGTCTGCAACGAACT